>NW_010510149.1:0-29866 GCF_000687285.1 Phaethon lepturus
AAAACATGTAGATATGGCACTTTGGGACATGATTTAGTGGGGGTGGTGGTGTTGGTTTGGGGGTTGGACTTCATGATCTTGGAGGTCTTTTCCAACCTTAATGATTCTGTGATTCTATACAGCTATTTGAAGGGTTGTTTAATAGCAAGTTACATCTTTCAAATGTCTTGTTCCAAAAATACCTAAAAAACTTTGACTCTGTATTTGAATGGGACAGTCATGAAGACTGCAAATGTCTCAAATCCAAATTTTGAAAGCCTTATTCCCTAATACCGTATCTTAATGGCTCAGCTTGATTAAAGCAAGGTACCAAAACCAGGCTGAAAGGAGCAAAATAAGGAGTTAGAAATGGTAACGTGCAGTCCTGCTAAAAAGGATCATGTTTACTAACTCAAACTGTTCCAGCAGTGCAAGTTCCACTCAGCACTGTGCCCAACTCCTTTCAGATTGAGGTGGAGTTTAAAATTCTGTTTAGATAATCCATAGAAACGTAAAATCAACAGTTTTGAAATGGGTTTGATTATTCAGTTACTGCCTGAAAAGGCAGCAGTTGCCTACTAGCCTAAGCAGGAAAATAATCCACTTGAAAATATTTTCCCCTTCTGACTGCTATCAGTAATCCTCTTTTAGCCATTTTTAAACCATTTTAAACCATTTTTAAAGTTACTAACCCTTATGCTTATCACCAAATCTGAAACACCATTAAAGCGATCATGATAAGCAAGCCTACCAGAATCAGTAAATACTTGGCTTAAATATGGCAAAGGTGGAGATAGAGAAGAACAAACAATCCAGCCCCCTTTGTTTTATCAGAAAGGAATGGACAGAGCACCACGCCACAGCCCCACTCACACAAGCATCTTGCTTGTAGCATGGTACAGAATTGCATTTTAGGTTGTTTATACAAGTAGTTGTCCTGCCTGTTCTTTTTTTGGTGTGTGCGAAAAATGTGTGTTTTTCCTGCAACTGTATCTGGAGTTTTATTCCATTTGATCTTTCTGTTTATCTGCAAACTCCCGCAACATTGGAGCATTTCCCATGGCTTTCTACCAAAGAACTCTGGAATAATGACCTCTGATTTCTGAGATACACAACACATGTTTTTGTGCTGGGAACTTGAAGTTCCTTACAGAACTTGGATACAAAATGCCCCCAGGAGTTAAAACATACCACAGGAAACTAAATACATGGGGTTTTTTTTGGAAAAGACTTTCTAGGAGCATGCTGTAAATTACTGTAATAAACCATGAACAAGACAGCTCTGAAGAACTGAAAGATTTAAAAAGTTTTAAAGCTGGGGATTCATAACAGGGGACTGTCATAAAAACCTAAGAAGTCTCGAGTAGCATAGAGGCAGAAGGTAAGAAACAACTGACTGTTGTCTCTTCCAGTACCAGAAGCAGCGATCCACAAATGAAATCGTAATCTGCAGATGAAGCCAGCAGGAGCCAGAACAGAGAAAAGTGGCTCTTCCTGCAATAGGGAGGAGGCCGGTGGCATTCCCCGTTAAAGGAGTCTGCAGATACAAATAGCTTCCATGGGCTCAGTGGAGGGGCGGTTAAACAGACACGCTCGGAATAGACATCCTTCAGGGTTTACCAAATGGACAAACCAAATCAAGGTCAGGAAATCCCCCCTTGAGCTGAAAGCAGTTGAAGCAGCTTAACTGTCTTTAGGAGTCGGCTCACATCCATCGTGGCCCGCAGCAGAATGGGCAGTCTCAAACACCGTAGCTGCTCTTACGTTCCACGTAGAACGAAGGGCAGCCAGCCTGGAGCTCTTCAGAGCAAGTGTTGAGCAGCTGACTGTATCTTGCTGAAACCAATCTAAGTTCACCTGGCTAGGTTTTTTTTTTGTTTTGGTGGTTTTGTTTGGTAGTGGTGATGGGGGTTTTTTTGTTTGTTTTTTTAAGAGACTTACCATCTCTTTAATGGTAACAAAAACATTACCTGATACTGCAACTATATTTGTCCAGGAAAAAAAAAAAAAAAAAAAAGAGTATTCTTAAAGACCTGACAAGTGAAATGTATATAAACTATAAGGTTTAGAAACCACATTTGCTTATCATCCTATTTTGACAAGATGAAGTCCAAGGATGGAACCACTCCTATCAAAGAATTTTTATTAACTTAAATTATTTTGTCTAAATACTAAAGCCCCAGTAGTATTGTCTTCTCTATGATACAGCCCTATCTGTAAGATTTATGAATGAAGCAATCTTTGAAGTCAGATCCGTTGTTTAAAAGCATTGCCTATTACCTGAGATATTGTATTGTTCAAAGTTTGGCTGCTCACTTTCCAGTCCCTTCTAGAAACACACTGATATTTTCTCTCTGTTGTGCCAGAGTCCTCCGACTTTTGTAGGACAGATTATTGATGTCAGGTCATGTACACTTGGCATCTGCAAATGCTGGGGAAGACGACTTTTACCACCCAGATAGGACCAGCATTGTGACAGCAACAACAACAACAACAACAAGTAAGATCTTTCCCACAAAACTTTTTATGATTTCCAAAGATTATATGTTTATTTCTAGAGGTTTTGACAGGAAAATAACTGAAGGATAAGAAGTTATGTATAGTAACTGCTCATATATGTGAACCTATCCTTTAATTAATGAGGCATGCTGAGGCACTTTATTCCCTTTTCTCTCCCATTTAACAAAAGCACTTCACAGAAGCTGACACATAATATGCATAGTTCTCAGGGCCCTTAATTTTTTTAAATTAAAAAAAAATTAAAATGTAGTAGGCTGCTATAGTTTGGCAGCTGTTCCACAGGAACTTGAATAAGAGCAGCTATAGAGACAGGATCTGCACCAGTAGAACTGTCTGCTTCCAAGGGACATGAGAATTTTTGTCCTGTCTCAGGAATTCTGTCTTTTCCTCACCAGGAAGATATGAAGTCTCTGAAAGCAATTAAGCCAGGAACAACCCAGAAAATTAGTCATGACAGCCATCTGTCACAGTTAAAGGGAATCTAAACGAACCTTCTAGAAATGAAGTACACACAGAATGTGCCACAGCAGCCGAAGCTGTATTTCAGCAGCTCATTCACCACTCCACTTGCCTTTTTCCTGCATCGTCTAATTCTGCTGCTCTGAAATACGGTTTTACATCTTTTAACCTGCGAGAAGCTATAACCCCAAGTATTCTCTTCACCTCCAGATTTGTATAGAACAAAATAATTCTCATCTGGGATGGGAAATAAAATTATCATCTTCAGAGAAGTCCTAAATGGCACAAAGCTTTCCAGCTGATGATTACTTCCTGAAAATCCAGGACATTTTATGAACGTACATGATTTATGTTAACCTACAAAAAGGAAGCAGAAGACTAAGTGAAAGAGGCCAGAAGTCAGGGCTTTGGGAGAAGCAGCACCACTTACGCAAGAATAAATTCTTCATTTCAGTTCAGATCGTGAACGGGAACACACTACTGTCAGCAACCACTGAAATCAGTAATTGTAGATTGTTGTGCTTGTGAGTAAGCCAAATTTTCCAATCCTCTAAAAAAAGCATAAGATTCACAAAGTAGTCCAGAACTACAATGCACCACAGGAAAGAGACACGGACTGAAGCTCTGCTCTAGACCCATGCAATAGCACTGTACTTGACTAAACACTCCAGCGGAATCCCAAGAAGCGATTATACCCAAAAGAGCACAGAAAGGCTCCCCCTTGCCCCCACGACAACAACAACTGTCATATATTACAGGAAATGCAAAACTTAAGGTTTAATAAATTGCCATCTTCGTGATTCACTACTGTAAGACATGATGGTATTCTGAAGCACTGTTTTATTCCTGTGTGCCACATGGCAATCCAGGCCTTGCTGCAGTCTACCTCTGACCTAACCCAGGCAGGTGACAGCCAACTACTACCCTCCACCCAGCCAGATCACTTTCTCATTCCACCAATACCCAGATGGTATTTGTCTCTACCACATTCTTACTCTCTTCTCCTAATTCTGAAAAGAATTCTCTCACGTTTTCCTGTCAACACAGGAACTGGTTTCCCAAATAAGCTGCTGCTTACATCAGAACTCCTCTCCCATCAAGACTTTCTTACCTTTAACTCCGTTTGTGCCTGCAGTAACAAATTAGTTGACCCATCTCCAAGTATGACCTTGATAACTAAGGCAGCTTTTAAGAGCCTGTTGACACCTGCTTTATCACTTACCATACCTACCCGTGGCAAGACTCTGTAGGAATTGTATCCATGTACTCTGCTTGTTTCTGATCAAACAGGCTCTTTCAGGTACAGTGCACAAGGCACCCTCCTTTCCAGAGACAGCCCAATTAAGCTGCAACATCAGGGGTTTTTAGTACCTAGAAAATGCATGTTAGTTTGGATTACAAAAGTTACCCTGGCTAGGGAATATCATCTTGAGCTACCAAAAACCACATTAGTTCCATCTCCCCGTTTATGTTTTTAGGGAATGACCCTGGGATCTGAAAGCTTAAGTACTTCATATTTAAATTCAGTATTAGGTAGAATTGTCAGGGGACTAACAGCAGTGCATCAAAATAACATTTTATTGACCCTATTTAACCACATCCTCTGACAACCTGCACCATGCCAAGAAAAAAAACCTTGTCCATATCCTGCTAGAATTGTATTGTTATATGAAGACAAATAAGCACTTATCTCAACTGTATTAAAAAGTATGTATTAATTTCATCATATTTACAAGTGACACTTTTTCTTGCAAGACTGTATTAAACCAGAAAAATTCACAAATAGTATAGGGAGAATGTAATAAATGACGTGAGAGCCACAATATTGATCAATGACTGCAAGAGACTCAAAGTTACATTTTTATTTTTATTTTTTAGGGAAATACACGAAGAATCCAAAAATAGTGGTTTGACTCTAGACCGTTATATAAATCTTGTGAAAGAATTAACATGCTCCTTCAGTAACAACATCTGCACCATTTTGAAACTAATCCAGTTAAAGAAAGTATGTTGAGGAAAGTCTGTATAATTGAAAGTTATTTATTTACTTGTCTGTGTTAGCTACAGTATTTCTTGCTTTATTTAGAACTTATTTCTAGAATAAAATAGAAAAAAGAAAATACATTTTACAATGGCAAAAATTCAAATTCTCAAGTTTCATTTATACAAATAGAATTCTATCGATTCTTAGAAAGTACCTGTTTATTTTTTTCATTTTGCTCCATGATATAGCCCAAAATTCATTTTCTGTGAAGAAACAGAAAAGTTTATTCTAATAAAACTAGAGAACAGATAATTTTGGCCCCATGTCTGTAAAAAAATATCTGAATGCCGGAAATCACATGCAAGTTAAATGCAAAAAATTTATAGACTTTAAAAAGAAAAAAATCAATCCAACAAGCCGTTCTAGGAAAACCTGGACAAGATGTCACCAAAGAAGTCATCATTTGCAAAACGATTCATATCTATAAGATATAAAGCTGCTCTGTCAAAGCATGGGAAGTCAGTGCATGACAAAATTATGTATTCCTTCAGGAAAGGGTAGTTATCCAACAGCAGAAGCGTGACATCTAGTGGCTACATCTTTTTGTTTGCACACTTCAGCCTTCGTACAAAGATCTGAAACTGGCCGCCTATCGCTCGCCTTTAGCATTAAAACAAATGCAACAGTGCTTTTGTGGTGCCTTTGATTAAATATCTGTATTAAAAACATGCACACGGATCATATCTTCAAATGCTTCCCTTTCATTACCCGAATTAAAAAAAAGGAGAAAAATTATGTTTTGATAATCAATGCAAAAATTTGGCTAAATCTTTAATATCCACTTTATATATTAATGCTATATTGTTCTAATACAACCTATTAAGTGCCACATTCTTGAGTAATTTGCTGTAACAGCGATACAATTCTTGCAAAAGCTGTCCCCCAAAAGAAGACCATCCTATATAGCATTTACTTACAGACAGCACTATGTTGCACAAATATTTTAAAAAGTCACAGACTCAAGCAATAGAAAATCACCCTAATCTCTCCAAAAACATAGAAACTATAAAAGATACGATAGAATTTTAAGGTTTTTTCCACTAATAGACAGTGCTAGCCTCACTGCAGAACCAAGACCATCTGCCCAAACTTCTCTAAGTGAGGACACCCAAGTGCTTTATTACAGTTATGGCATTACTTTTCTTAGGTTCTATGCACTGCTCCTCTAATCATACATTACAAATAATACAAAACAGTAATTAAGATTTTGTTGCTCTTTTCTTATACCCTTATCATGTCTGTGTACAGGGGAAGTGACTATTTTTCTCAAAACATTCTCTTCTGATCGTTATGATGATCTAATTAAAATCCTTACTCCCAGAACTTTATGCTTTTTTTTTCATTTTTTCCTACAAAAACTGCACTTCTGAAAAGGGCAAGGAAATCACAAACTGCATCATTTGAGAATTACAATACCTTATTTTACAACTGTAGTGTGTGCAAATCATCATTTCAATAAAATTTAATAGTTACAAATATTTTTAAACTGTGTAAGTACAGTAGGTTCTACAGAAAGTAACATGGATAATCAATATTCTACCATTTGAAACAAAACCAATAAATAAAAGTTTATGTATTAAAACTAAGAAAAAATATTCCTGTACATTGTACAGTACCTTTTGGTTAAAGCTTCTTAGCAAAAATACAGTAATGTGTTTTAAGCATTCCAGTTAAGATGGTTCAATATTAAAATTTCAAGGTTTCCTCATCATGAAAAAAATATTGCATTTTTCCATAGATGCAGCAGAAACTGTCTCTCTCAACAAGGTTTCAGTCTTTAAAAATATATAGACAGTAAGTATGAATTCAAATGAAACATTTAAAAATTATAATACAGTACTGAGGATGTACGGTTGTTGTGCATTATGGATTTTACATTCCTTCTTGTTTTGAAAAAGTAAAACTAGAGAGCCCATTGTATATCATTGAGTTCAGCTGGATCCCCAAGTCCTCCATCAGCCTCCAAGTAATTCATAAGAGCCGTCATGGCAGTGTCATCATTTTCACATATTGCATCAAAGTCCAGCTGAGAATTACCACCTATAAAATCATTAAAACATTAACATACGCAGTACAAAGCATGAAGAATATGGTAACTTTCAATGCATATTTGTTTTTAAACAGCACCTTCCTTTGAAGTCAAGGCAAATGTTTACATGTTTAAAAAAGTTACAAGGACATACATAACTTGAGTTGAGGAGACTTAAGTCTTGCCAATCCATTGGACTACCTCCAACTGCTAGCTAATAAAACTTGAACTTCATGTCACTGAAGTAGAAAACTGCTTTCTACTTTATGCCACTTGAAGTGGGAAACACAATCATGTACCTGATTTCTCATCTGATGTACTATGTCGGATGAACTCCTGAAACCTTACGAGTCAGTAGCTCTAGAAATCAATGCTATACGTCCTTGCCTTTAACAACAGTAAGATAAAATGCTTTAGCTCAAGTATCAATGAAAAATGTTTCCTTGCCTATCTTGGATAAATGTTGTTGGGTTTTTAATTTTTTTTTTCCAAATCCTTATTTGAGGATTAGCTTCTTTCCCCCACTTTGGGTTTGGTATTTTATGTAAAGGTCTCACAGCTAAACTGGAAGAGAGCTACAGGCTATAAATAAATAAATAAAGCAAACTCTAATAACTGAAATGAAAGAAGGAGACTGAAAAGTTTCTGAGAGCTGAAATACAGGATAAGCATAAACATCGCTTTTATAGCACTTTGCCTTTTACATCAAAAACAATACAACAGCATTCTCCTCTTACAGGGTCAGGGAATCCAATATCCAGACAAACTGCTGCCTTAGTGCATGCCTGAAGGAGGGGAAAGAAAAAAAAAATTTCTTTCTGAAACATTTTGTCTAGCCCTTTATATTGCCTATTCCTAGCTTGCAGTTAGGAAAGAGATGAAGTGCTAAAAGGACAATAGTTCACAAATCACAACCAGTTCCCTTACATTGCACTGAAATTCTTTTCCTTACCCATCTTGCTCTTCTGGAGAGAGAACTAAAAGTGCCTAATTAAAACTGTGGCATGCAAGAATGCAATAGTAAACTTCTGTTACAGGATGTTATTTTGTCATGAGATTCCATCACTGATCAAATTTTGCTGTTTGCCTTCCAGTGATACCACATCTGTTTTAAGCGTTGTCTCATCTTCAGACAGACAGACAAATCTCTTTACAATTTATACATGGTTGTAAAGTGGTGCACTCAAAAATTACACCATTTATCAGAAATATCTTTCCCTGCAACCCCCAAAATATCCACAAGAGAAATAAATCTTACTGAGGAGAGGTTCATTATTGGGAAATGGAATAGCACCCTGGTTTTGTTCTGAAGTCTCTAAAACTTCTCTTTCTGAAGGACATAACTGAATCAACTCTTTATTTGGCACCTGAAAGGAAAGAAGTAGTAAAAGGGAGAGAATTAAATGCTAAATTTATAGTCACAATGATTACATTGCAGAAACATTATAAATTGCTGTCGAAGTATTAAGAACTAAATAGAGTAAATGAAAAATATGCATCAACAGGCAGATCTACTGCATTTAAAAATAATTTTTTTGGAAGTTCATATAGCACTGGACTTGGCTTAAATAAAAGGTGTTACTTACACATCTGTCAAAAGTACTTCACAGTGATGGCATCTGCTTTATTGAGTGTTTAATTTGCTATTCAGCAAATAAATCCAGCACAACAAATTGTACTGGTATATACTTTCCATGTCTAGTACCATAAACTACAAATTCCCAGTGACATCATGTTTGTCAATGTCAACACAGTCTAGCCAAAAGATAAAAAAAAAAGACCCTCATACCTCCCATGGTATGGCTTCATGCATTAAACTACATGAATTATAAACTTGTATCTTTTCTATTATTTTGCATCTTGTTACCATCATGACAAAAATCTAAGTAGTTTTAAATTACTTTTTGCACTCATAACATGAGTCCTCATGAGATGTCAACACATGAGAGTCCTCATCACATGAATCACACTCATATTTAGCATATTTACAGAGCTTCAGCAGAGATCCTAATAACTGAGTGGAGACTGCAGTGCTCTCAGCCTTGGGAATAGCCCCGTAAGGTTGAACTGATGTCCCTATAAATGAGGTTGGAGTTTCTGCTGCTGTCACGTATCTCAAAAGACTTTCACAGCTGCCAGGTAGTTGGCAATACCTTACACATTCTCTCACAAAACCCCAAGTCAGGGTAATTTGGTTCAAATATAGGCTCTGAGCTACCTGAAATTAACTTTTTACTATTAGAGTTTTACAGGCAGTGACATACTCACATTGCTGCAGTTTACAGTTAAAGCTGGAGAAGGTGACTTTCTCAAGAGATGTGATGGACTTAGCTCCCCAGATGGTGAAGAATGCAACCTAAAATTGTATATGTTCAGTTGATTTACCAAGTCACATTCATCGTAAACTGATAAATAGCCTATGCATTGCAGAACCCACCAGACCTCCTCAGTAATGAAACACAAGCCAGCTAATCTGAGATAACGTTGTCTTAAATTCTCCTGATGATTCTAAATTCTCCTGCTCCAAGTTTTGATAACACAAAAAGCAGAAGGGATCAATAAAGGCCATGGGTCATAATTACTCGAGCACACTTTTATTTTTCTGTCGAGTCACCAGCACTGACAGATCAAAGAGCAACAGGTTTCAGAATTATGCACACTGGGACAAATAGGTACATTTCAAATACATACAAAATACAGACAACATAAGGAAGTTCTACTAAACGGTGGAGGGAGAACAACACATCCTTCTAATGCTCTCTCTACTATTATTTTGTTATACCTGTCTTTCTGTATTTTCATAAAATGCCAACTAAAGGTAAAGACCACTTGTTTGATACCAGAATTCTTTGAGATACTGCTCATCCTCCCTCACCAAAAATGCCAGATATGAAACTAACAGTGAAAACATCGTACCAGAGCCCTTTGGACAGCTTGCTCTCATCTCCCCCCTGTTCTTCCTGACTCCCAAAGCACAAGACTATAGAAAAATTGGGACATTCTGGATGCTTCTGTTTCCATCACTTCCTCAGATCCAAAATGTGATAAAGGATTGGAGTAAAGATAGAAAATGGGTGAATAAACAGCCTATCTTAAATAAGTAGAGTTATCTGTGTGGAATATTTGTTAGTTTCCTACATTCCAACATCCAATGAGCCATTTGATAAGCAGTACTGCCATCTCTAAAAGCTGGGACAGAAACTCCAGATTGAATAGATTTATAGCATTGCTGTGACTGAAATGATCATTCACCAGATGCTAACTCAATTCAGATATGTTTGTAAATAGAACTGTAGGCATAGTCCTGAAATTTTTAAAAATACTTGGTGATGCCTGATGCACAGCTTGAGAACCATCTGTGTCTTACTAATATTAAAAAAATGCAGATAGCACATTCAGGTAGTAAACGCAGTCAATCCTACTGGATTATGTTTGTAGTCACAAAAGTAATTGATGAAACCCAGCTCTGTTTAGCCTCTGTTGGTCACTTTTCTGTCTAATTTGATTGCCTCAGTGTATGCAAGATAGTAACCTGATTTCATACAAAAGGAAAATGAAGAAATAGCATGAAGTTTTACTCTTTGGCTGGCAAGAAATACAGCATTGCTCTCAGCAATGTTTCTGGAAAAGTGAACTACATCTGGGTACAAGTAACTACATCCAGACATCTCCAGAAAGATTCAGCTGTTACTTGATAAGGCCTTTGGTGGCCAATTGTATTTGTGAACGCCTCTTCCTCTTATAGACATAAAAACCAGTTTACTTTCCCCCGAGGTACAGTTGAATAAATGAATATGATGCCAGAGATCCCAGTTGCACAGTGCAATTGCTCCCTTCCATAGCTGGCTTCTTTTCAGAACTGCCCTTCCTTTGGACACAGAGTTTTCCTTATTCTGCATGATGTTGCTCTTAACCTTTTCTTTCACCTGCACAGCAACTTCTTGGGCTATTAGTTTCAGCACAAGTTTATTTCTCAATTTTCAGACTCCATGGACAACCTAAGATCACTGACACAAACACACCTGCACAAGACTAAAATGGCTCAGATAACTGTGGCTGATGAAGCTGGCAAGCAGAACATTTCTCCTTTCAAAATCCTGTGACATTCAGTCTATTAGTTGACAATAAGATGACTGTCTCCAAAGAAAGCAACATAACATTGTTTCATTTACTAACCAGTGCTCAAGATGTGAACATAACTGGGAAACACACTAAGTTCAATCAATGACTTGAAGAATGATGCAGCTTCTTGAGGTGTGTGCTCCTCGCTGCCAGCACTTTCAGAAATGTTTGTCCTGGAAAGTAGTTCTTCGAATACAGAACTTGCAGGTTTTTGTTTTGCCTAGCAGCCTCGCTTTTTAAATTGGAGGCAAGTCTGAACTATCACTGTCATCCTCCTGAAAAGGTGTTTTGGTAAATCAGACAGGGCTGATTTAGCAGGGCTAAACACCCTGCTGTCTTAAACTGCTGCTCCATAAAGGAGTAAAGCCATGCTTTACTTATATGCTGAAATCAAGACACCTACAAAATGAATCTCTGACAGGGAGGTACACATCATGAGCTTCAAGCTTATGATAGGCAGACAGAAAGAAAATTATGCCAGTGTTAATACTATGGAAGCTGAACTTTTTGATAAATAAGCTCAATTTCTGTAAGGTCTGTAGTGGATGAGAAAAATCCATTCTTCTTTTGGGATCAGGAAGGATATGAAATAATAAATATTCCTCTGAAATATCCCTAAAGAGGCCTCAGTTACATATGCTTCAACTGCACAGCTGAATTCCATTTAAGCGGACTAAAAAAAAAATTACCCCACTCACAAAAAATTTCCCCTAAATTGGGGAGATTAATTCAGTGCTATAATCTCTTCTCCAAATTCCACAATTCCGTCTGTTGTAATGATTCTTCTGCTTCCTAAGATTTAAAACAGATAGACTTTGCTCTCTTGTGATCTGCTGAACTGTCACAGAAGAGGAGTAATGGTTTGGTTTGATCTTCATACAAAGCTCACAAAATTTCCCTCTGTTGCTTAGGAAGCTACTGCTCCTGAAATTGTTGCCTCTGTAGCAATATGAAGAGAAAGAGCATTGCTTGTGGTTCTTAAAAACTTAAATACCTGAGCTTTCAAGTGGTAGCTTTGAAGAAAACTTTCCCAGGAACGCATTCGTTCTTTCATCATCCAGAAAATTTATTATTCATTTACTTAATAAACTGGTTTCCTTAAGCTGATGAGACATATGCTCACACAGATGAGCATTTTCAGCAAAGGACAGGTGATCTCAATCAAGAACATCACATGGAGCTGACTGAACGGTCTAGAACAAGAGTCAAATTAAGCTCTTGGGTCAGGGCTGGATATTAACTGTCAAGTGAGAACTTTCACCAACTTACTTTAGTCTTCAGAAAGATACAATAAAAAGTGACTCTCCTTCTCTCTATAGGTGGTACTGATGAGAGGATATTAACAATGGTATTACCAAAATGTAACATCCCATCTTTGCTGTTGAGGGTATCAATTCTTTTTTTGTTGCCAGTGCTTTTCCTCCTTCTTGATGGATAATCCCAGCAATCTCCCAACATGCTGTGGGATGGATTGTAATTTTTTTTTTTTTTGAAATAGCAAGATTTTCATCCCATCACAATTAAAGTGTTTATTCTTTTTTTCCTTTCATTTAAAATGAAAGATTCCCTGGGCAATTTGACTATTCTAGTAAATGGGTGTGACTTGTGGCTGGAAGGTGATTCTAAAACACTAGAAGCAGAGTAAGAAACAACTACCACTGTCACTCATCACACTCTTAGGCTCTGACCATGGATTTTACTGTTTCAGAAAATGAAATACTGTCTTCTGATGAAGAGACAGCTGAGAAAACAACTACATTGCAAAGACATAACATGTAATCCTGGGCTTCAGCATGGAGTTATGATGGGGAAATCACACTTAACCAACATGACAGCCTTCTACAATGAGGTGACTAGCTCGGTGGATGAGGAGATAGCATTAGATGTTATTTACTGTGACTTTAGTAAAGCTTTTCATACTGTTTTCCATAACATCCTCACAGACAGGCTGATGAGTCAGACTGCTGCTGAAACAGCAGAAGCTGACTATGCTATGGCATATTAACGTATGTATAGATTGGAGGACAAGAGACTGGAGCACAGCCTTGCAGAAAGAGATCTGGGGGGTTTGGTTGGTGGTAAGCTCAATGTGAGTCAACCGTGTGCCCTGGTGGCCAAGAGGGACAATGGTATCCTGGAGTGCATTAAGCACAGTGTAACTAACTGGTCAAAAGCAGCAATGGTCCCACTTAGACTCAGCATTGGTGTGACCTCATCTCAAGTACTGTGTGCAGTTTTGGGCTCCACAATATAAGAAAGATATAAAATATAAGAAAGATGGTGAACGGACTACAGGGCATGACTTACAAGGAACAGCTGAGGATACAATATATGACATAACAGGACGAGGGGCAATGGGCATAAACTGCAGCACAGGAAGTTCCACCTCAACATGAAGAAAAACTTCTTCACTGTAAGGGTGACAGAGCACTGGAACAGGCTGCCCAGAGAGGTTGTGGAGTCTCCTCTGGACACCTTCAAAACCCGACTGGACACATTCCTGTGCAACCTGCCCTAGGTGATCCTGCTTTGGCAGGGGGGTTGGACCAGATGATCTCCAGAGGTTCCTTCCAACCCCTACCATTCAGTGATTCTGTGATACCAGGTTTGTTCAGCTTAGAGGAGAATGACAGGTGACCTCACTGCTGTCTACAATTTCCTTATGAAGGAGAGCAGAGAGGGAGTTGCAGATGTCTTTTCCCTGGTGTCCAGAGACAGGACGTGGGGAACGGCTTGAAGTTGTATCAGGGGAAGATACTAGGAAAAAGATCTTCACTGAGAGGATGGTCAAGCACTGGAACAAGCTCCCCAGGGAAGTGGTCATGACTCCAAGCCTGTCGCTGTTCAAGAAGCATCTGGACAACATGCTTAGGTATATGGTTTAACTTTTAGCTTGCCCCATGTAGAGTCAGGACTTGGACTTGATGATCCCCATGGGTCCTTTCCAACTCAGGATATTCTATGATATGAAACTATTCCTTATACCTCTACCATTGTTGCCAAAACTAGCATACTTCTTCCTGGAAGATTTAATATTACTACTCTTTCAGGTCCAGTTGCAAAAAGGCCAGTGGAAAGAACTACGTGGCACCCTGGAACACACTGCTCTGCAGACATAAAAAATTTCTTGACATTCTTTTACCTTGAACTGGAAGTATAAGATCTAAAGTCTGAGGGATGGCTTCATTATCCAAAGCTAACACTTACATAACTTGTCCTGTGCTGATGAGATGATACAGTACTATTATCCTAAATTTGACCTTAACAGCAGTGGTTGGACCTTCTGATGAAGCCTTAATTCCTGAAAGAATGGTCACTGAAAACAGACTTTTTCTGTGTATGTGCATCCCGAAGTCCTGGAATGAGCTGGCTGAGAGACTTTTTAAAAGAAGTTCTTAGACAACAAACACTGAAACAGTGCAAACAGACATAGAGTAGAAAACTCTCCCTCTACAAGCAAGTCAGGCACCACTGTGGGTGCACAACACAAAAAATACATAAGGACATCTTCACATTAAAATTATGGTTTTTCTTTTCAAATTCCTTGGCTATGCTGTGTACCTGCTAAAAACAGTTAGCTTTAAAATGGTCAATCTTTAATTAACAATTTGAATGTTGTAAGGATTCCCATTTGGAATGACGCAGTGAGGGTTTTTTTTTTTAATCTATGGCTGGGCACTGGGAAGGAATTGTGCTATCACTTTAGCCTACATTCAGGATAATCAGGAAAGGGACAAGACAGGCTATGAAAGCACTCCACTGGGGACTGTTTCAAAGAAAGTTTTCCTAGCAGAGTGACACTATGAAGTTACATCAGAGTAACACTTTTAAAGGTATAGTTAAATAATACTTTCATTAACAAAGGAAATTGCATGCCCAGAACAAAACTATTTATCAACAGCAGTGACGTGTTCCGTCATGCATGAAACTAATATTGTTATAATTAGTATCTCATAATGCCACTGCTGAAACTAAAAATAATTTATACATGTAACACAATACAAAATGAAACTTGAACAACCCCCACATATAAATCTTCTCTGTCTTTACTTAAAAGCCTAATGTATGATGTTAAGTGTTTATTACCTTTGCAATTCTAGTATTTCATTTGCAATTTCAGTTCCTATACTTCCAGCACCAAGAACTGTTCCAGAGGACATTCCAGGTACACTTACTAAAGACTGTTTTACAGCATCTATAGTTAAAAAAAAAAAACAAAACCTTAAGTTTGTAGCAGTTTCATTACATAGCAAGGAACAATCATCTCAAGGACTCACTTTAAAGCAGTTTTTGTTCTATATCTCTTATTTTCAGAAATTAAATTCCTTAAAACACTAACTCATGTGAGAGGGTGTTAAGTCTCATTTGAAATACAAAGGTAAGTGAATAATGTATTTGTGAAAATTGCTCATCTCCAGTAATGAAATTAGCTTTAATCATTACCACCTCCAGTCTCTCACAGACAATGCAAAACACATGAGAAAAAAAACTCGCTTTTTTTTTCCACAAACTGAAATCAGTTATTAAAAAGAAAAAAGCAAAAATAAAAAACCTTAGAGCAACATGACAAAACAGTGTGTAGAAATCAGATTCTATGCACGGCAGAAAAATATTAACAAAAATATATATCTGTATCAGTATCATCCTACATTCTAAAGGTAAACTCAGATAGTACAATTGCATTTCTTCAGGAAACCAGGCAAAATATAAAAAGGGTCTGTGACAAAAGCATAATATACTATCATCCAAAATCCTAGCTACAGTAGAGGCTACTAGAAGGAAAACATGCTATAAGCCCTTCTGATCAGTTATGTGAATGATATGAATTAGGATGCTATAACTAGAAATTGTCACCATATTAGCTTTAAAAAAATTAATCTTTCCTTGCACAACCACCGAGAATAAAAAAATTCCTGAATTGAATAAATCTAAAATTGTAATGATTGATCAGGAGATGCACCTATGATAACTGTAAGGCACAACACTTGCCTTCTGCAGGCTGGGAACCGTGAGGGACCTGTTCTTCAGTTGACTCGTTATGACCTCTGAGATTTAAATAAATAAAAACAAACAAACAAACAAAATCAGCACTTTTTCAAAAGCAAAACCCAGCATATTTATGTTTGATTTTACATAGAGTAAAAACTAAGATCCTCAAACTATTTAAAAAAAAAAAAAAAGAAAGAGATATTCCTCTCATGTTTCAATGTTCAATCCTTTGTACTGTTTTCTGAAGCACTGGGTGAAATATTAATTTCTATTTATTCTCCAAATAAAGAAGAAAGGCAAATATAGCTGCCTGTGTTCCATGACAAGAGAACAAGGCTACCATTTTTACTCCTAGGAGGGAGATCAGCTAACGAGAAACAACTGCTACAAGGACTGGTCAGTGGCTACCTCCTGCCAGCAGCGGCTGCCTGCCTTCCCTCCTCTAGACAGCTGCAGATGCTCAGATCTCTAGGGCAGGCAAAAGTGGCTGTTGGGCAGCATAGACTGTCTTAACTGCTCTTCTCTGTCTTCTTGAGGAAAAAAAACATGGGCGATGTTGACTTAAGACAGGAACCAGCTACAGAATGAGTAGAAGTCCCCCTTCACAACTTGATTTAATGGAAATAAAATCCCCTTTGTCTCCCTCTCAAAAAACCAGTCATTGGCAATGATCCTCAGTATCACTGGAGCAATCCAAATTATAGCTCCATTGCAAAGCACAGGGAATGAAAAAGAAGAATTAGAACTAAAGAATGAAAAATTAAACACACACATTAACTTTCTCACAGGGTCTTCCCTTGCAATCAGTTTGGAGAGTATCTTTTTGTCTGACCTTGCATTTCTACGATCTACTGATTGTACTTCTCCACATTCTGACACATGCTAGGTAGGACAGCACTTAAAATTAGGTCAACTGACATATGCAGTCTTGTAAAGCTCAGAAGAAAAAGCAGAACTAACTTCACATTTCCATTTATTCATATCTACTTTTCTTAAAAGATCCTTCCTTTCTTCCTTCAATGAGAAACACTTTCACCTAATTTTTTTTCTACTAGAAATAGCACAGTTTTCAGAGTTAAATCCACGACTTAAGCCTGAAACAAAAACAACTAGTAAATGCAAAAAAAAAAGTTCTTCCAGGTTACTCAACCACTTTTTGTGCAGTGTTGATATTTTCTAGTCTTGTTTTGCTTCTTAAACAGGTCACTTTCTGTTAATGCTAACTGTTATTAAGAGAAAAAATAACATGGGAATTCATAGCATGAATTACTTACAATACCACAGTGTTGTTTGATACAATGTACTCCAGTTCTTTGGTCCACGGATTCATGAAACTAAACCACTGACTCTTTAAAGTAACAAAAGTCCCATCTTTTGCTCTAAATTTGTAGGAATTTGTAAATACTTTTTCTTTATTCTGCAACACTAGATAAGAAAGGAAAGTTGTAATCACCATATTTATACTTACAAAGATAAAGGTAAAAAAAATTTTTTTTAAAAATCTGTTTTATAGCGTCATAAAACCAAAATGGTTTTGATGGCCAGAAACACAAATCTAATGCCAGAACAACTGACAGGACAGGACCCCTACTAAAAATCAAACTACAGTTTCAGCAATGTTATTAATCTTAAATTAAAGCCCAGGTACTAAATTTCTGCAAACCACTAGTAGGGAGACTCCTGACTTGGTACTTTAAGGCACCAGGACTTGGTGTCTTTAATTACATGATTGGGCACATTTGCTCTTCAGGACTCCTTCCTCATTCTTATAAAGAATTGAAGCAGGGGAGTGAAAGAAGCATTAACATTATTCCCTTGCGATTAAAGCACTGCACCAAGGTCCAAGACAACAGAAATTGCCCCCTGCTTTTATTACAAGCTTTATGTGGGCATGTCTTAATGCAGACGTAGAAAAGGACAGTGCTAAGATAATTTTATTAATTCTCAGCTGCTGATTTTTTGATTTGTACTGTTTTCACACAGCAGTTACATGTGGTTACACGTAGTCTGGGAGGACCAATTATTTTGTACCTTCTTTATGTTTTTCAGCTAGATGACTGTGATCATCTTGATGGCAGTACTCGTAACAAGAAGTCCCTAGGAGCTCTTGTGGCAGATACCCTAAAATTGCTGTTGCACTGTTAGAAATAAAAACATGAACTACAGTGGATACAAACAATTGCAAAGCTTTTTTTTCTTCAGTATCAGATAAAGCACAAAATAATATTTAAAGAAGTAGATGCCTATGTTCATGTTTGGGAAAAAGAAATAGCATTAGTATAGCACTAAAACAACAGGAAATATTATTCACTGCAAATTCTCCATTTGCAATGAATGGCAATTCAAAGACAAAATAACAGTGTTTAAACATGCAAATCACATGTACACACAAAATATTTATGATTATTAGGTATTCCCACTAGCCAATCAGGGTACTGGTCACACGTAATGAGTAATTCAAAAAATTTAGTAGTTTAATTTTGCTCTGCCACTTTAAAGAATAGGTTTAAACTGACACTTTTAGATGAAAGACAAGACGACTGAAAGCAATAAAAAGCTTCCAGTGACAATAACTAAATCCAAAATGCGAAGTGTTAACTCAGTCAGACAAATAAAAGTCTGTTTTAGAAAGTTCAGAAAATAAGAACTTAGCTTTCGCTTCTAATTATTTAATTTTGTACCTCATTTAGATATAATGTATGTGTTCCAAATAGTAAGATTTTAAGAAGTAGTAATTTTTGGTTAAGTGTTTATTACTTAAGTCATATGCATAGCTATGAAGCTTTAACTTGAGATTTTTCTTTATGAATAAATAAGTACATCAGCGCATTTTATGACATATTTTAATCTTGCTAGCTCATCTTTTCCTGTAGAACAATATACTTACTTTTATACATTGTTTTATGTTTGACAAAAAAAACAACGCCCAAGTACTCATAGATTCAGAATGAGCTGCTTCCTATGTACAGCTCCTAGAAATTCTATCTTGCTTGAGAAATTACAGTTCTGACAGAAAGTATTAGAAAATTTAATTGGTGGTGTCATTTTCATTTTCTCATCATTAAGGAACAAAACACTTACCGCTGATCTACATAAACAAATTTTCCATCCATGGCAAATCGTGTAACAAATTCTGTTGCTTTGACTTTTATCTCTCCACTTTTTTGTGGAACAATATAAGGGTGTAACCTCCCAATTGCAACAAGACAGTTAAAGTTACTACTGTCCTTTTCTACATCATTTTCCTCTTCTACTCCCACCTCATTAGGAGGCCAATTCTTCATATACCCAGTACAGTGAATGGTACAGTATTTTCTGTGATCTAATAAAAAGAAATTAAATAAGCAGCAGTTATGGTTCAAAAAGTAAACTGAATTACTTTTTTTCATTCTGTTCACATTGAGACCAGCAACTATATTTTATGCTTACCTACAACAACTGTACAAGGCTATAGATAATTTTACAGAGTATTTTTTAGTTAATTTTGTACTACTTCATTTTGGCTTACCTGGAGAGAGAGCTTCTAACCCTATGTAAGATTTAGGAAGATAAGTTATAGTTGTTGGCAGTTGAAACACAGTCTCACAGAAAAAAAAAGTAAACCAACAGCCTGATAACCCACAGATCACTTTCTCTTTATATAGTTTCATATGCATTGCAAATTAAAATAAACTAGAGAGGCACTCTGTAGCTTCCAAATCAATTTACCTTTTGTGAACACAGTGATCTTAGCATACACTTACTGTAATTGCTAAAAGAATCCATTGAGAAAACAAGCCAAAACAACCTAATATATTTTCTATTTATCTTAGGCTTCTGAATTCTTCAATTTTCTGGGAACACAAAATATTTTAAAAGTCTTAAATTACAGCATACACTGTCATTTATTGCTATGGCTGGTAGACTCTTTGCTGCCTATCTAACATGCAAACACCTTCATACGCATCAAGGCATAAACATGACATTATGTGCCCTACAGTAATTATCTTTCAAAAAATTAGAGATATCAGAAATACTTTGGTATTCTGTACAAATTATGCTTTACATAGATTTGACTGCATTAACTCTATGAACTACGGAAAACATAAAACAACCCTGTAAAGTGAAAAACTGAGTTATCCCACTGTGACACTGTCAGTTTCTCAGCTTGTCAAAGTGTCTTGCCTTAATATAAGTTAAATTCTTATCTTAACAAGTCAGTTGTCATATTAAGGGAGACTGAATTCTATTTACTTACAATGACAGACCTATTTTAAAATTTATTATTGTATGGTATATCTGAAAAACAAAAGTAGGAGGATTTTTTCAAGGCCAAACAATTTCAGCACACCTTTGCATAAATCAATACTAGGGTATTAAATAAAAGCTGGAAATTACATTTTAAAAAGATCCATTCACTGAAAAGTTGACAGGAGTATACTGCTGTGCAAGCATACCAAAATATGAACTAAAGTAAAATTATTGGAAAAATTATGAATGTAATTACACTGATAAATTAACTCTACTATTAAAAGCAAAAAAAAAGGAAAATTCATACTTTTTAAGTACATACAACACAAAAAATTAGAAAAAAAGTTGGTTTACTTGCTTTTTTTCCTTCAAAACAGTAGATTTTGCAGGCCTTATTCAGTTATCTTCAAGACATATGTTATTTTGTTTCATTCTTCTGATCTGCTCCAGTGCTTTCAAAAATTTCCCTGAGACTTCTAAAATTTGACTACAACAGACCATGTGCTCCTAAACAGCCACTGTAACTCAGGTTCCTCCCTCCCTCTTTTCCAGGAGTGAATAGGGAGGAGAAAGAGTACAATTAGACTGTTTTTCAAAACGTGTCTCCAGTACATATTTACACTTCTCTACAGCTACTTTGTGAAGTCAGTGATAACTACAAGGGTCACACTACTGACTCGGAACTTAAATACACCAAGTTTCAAGACAGAAAGCCCCCACTTCATCTACACTGTTTGAATACCTTTCTTCTTTGGGTTGGGCAAGCACTCCTTTTCTTCTTTGACTGTGGTCCTACTACATTTTATCCGACAGAAGAAGGAACGTCGAGCACCAGAATTCAGTCGAGCTGGTCCAGCTTGAAAATCTGTGTGTACTTGCAAGCCAGCTTACAAAAATTTAGTAAAGTAGTTAAAAAAACCAAAATCCAGTAACAAAACTTCAGAATACAAGGCCTTGTCTTCATTTTAGCTTCCAGTACATTCTCCTTACTCTTTAGTCACCTAAATTTTTTCCTTACCATTAAAAATGAAAAAAGTCTAATAACTTAAATAGGGAAAAGAAAATGTGACTGTCATATGGATTCCAAAATTAAAAAGAACTACCAAACTATTTTTAGACCCTTCTTGATATTTTGAATGTTATTTTAATAAATACGCTTTATAAACTTTCAACTTCTATTTGGTACAAGAAAGAACTGCAAAGATGCTTATAAAAGCCAGCTATAAGTGATTAGCTGCACAGTACATAACATTTTCCATATTAGAAATAACTGTAAACATAGTAAGATTTGGTTAAATTAGGATCGACACTTAGCATTTTCAGAGAAGACAGTGATTCTTGATATTGAAGTATTTTATCCCATGTTCGACTACATCAGGTCTTTTGTATTGACAAGACCTATCAAATACAAGAAAAAAAAGTAGTATGCCTGGTAGGAAGAACGTCAGACCACATCTTGGTAAATGTTTAACAATGCAAACTTCAGTCATTCTTATTATCTAAAATAAATTGTTTTCTGGGCTAGCTTTTAAACTGTAAGTGCATTCTAAGCAGCAGATAAGCATTCAAATATATTTGGTTAATAGAAATTATACCTCGAGTTTGTACATCCATGCACATACAAAGACATGAATATGTCCTGCATAACCTCTAAATTTATTAACATATCTTGAAAAAAATCTGAGCACATTCAAATATGACTTACTTTTCCCATCTACGAGCTTCTCCCTCGGAGAGATATCCGAAGAAGAAAGTTGCTCCTTAACTTTTGCAACATCTTTCGGATGCAAGTAATCAAACAAACTTTGTCCAATTAAACTGGCCTATTTAAAAAAAGACAAAATACCAAACCCCAAAAGATATAAGAACCACATTATTTTAGGACCCTATACAGATTACTTGTCTCAGAAAAACAACTTTCTACACCATTAAGTGAAATACCACAGTTACTCCAAAAACCAATATTTTGATCCACATTTAATTTGCCACTGTTTAGTATTATTTTTATAAAAACAGTATAGTAAAACCATAATTTGTTACTTCCCCTTTGCAAACTAGCAGATTTAGTTGGATATTAAAAAACAGTTTTGTAAAACCAAATGTTTGATTTAGGTACATAACAGGATTCCTGATCCTAGCCAAAAAACGTTACACACAAAATAACTCACAGATTAGCTGGAGGAGAAGGTAGGGCAATAGGAAGAAATATTCATGCTACCTAATGACTGAGCTGTAATTTGGTTGGACAAAATGGCACCACCAAGTCAAGAGCTGCCTGGAAGCAGGGGTCAGCTCACTTCAGCACTCCTTAGTAGGGGATATTTACAGGAATCTCTCTAGCTGAGAACCATTCAACCTCTGCTGATCTAAAGTAACTGGTCTGCTGCACTACTTGCCTTTTGAAACAGGAAGGAATTCTCACAGATGTGGCCCAGTTTGGGTTTTTTGCTTGCTTACCTTCACCATAGCAGGTCAAATCAATGGGTAGAACGGAGCTGTGTTATCAAGCAGTATTCTAGATTCAAATTGCAACTCATTTTGGACCCACATCACTTGCTATGTGATTGCTGCATACATAAAGGCGAGCACTTTTCCAAAAAGCCAGAGTCAGAAATGGGTTCAATGAAAAGCTTCTAAGAAGGCGGGATAAACATTAGAGCCTCTTTCATTTGCCCAGTCCCCATCTAACCCTAATGCAAAGGGAAAATGCTGAGTGCTACCGAGAAAGGCTAATAGCAGCCTTGTCAAAATATATAGGTGTAACAGATCAGGCTGCAGGATGGCATTCATAACCTAGAATGTTTCCCAAATAAGCTAATAAATTAATGGGTTAAGTCAGTCATGCTCTCCAAACCTCTTTAACTGGAACAGCAAAGATCTTATGGGTTTGGAAGTAGGTATGCCTGATATGAGAGACTCCAAAATGTACTTTTTAGTCCTTGAGTAAATCCAAAAAAAAAGAAAAGAAAATCTGCTTTATGCTTGTTCCCATAAGATGATCCATTTCACTTTAAAGAGATATGGGTTATTTGTTTGTTTTTTTTTAAATAGAAAGTAAAAAAACAAATCTATAAAACAAGAGTCCAGATTGGTTACCCCTCCATTTTGAAGAAAACGAAGATAGCACAGTTTCAAAGTTATAGGAGTAGACAGATGGAAGCACTAACTGGTTTAGCCTCTGTTTTTGGAACAGAAGGCATAGATACACGAACAAGTTATCATGCCTTGATTATGTGTGGTAATTGTCCATGATGTTAAATGTCAACTAATACAAGGTACTTATATTTCTCTTGTTCTACAGGCTAAGCTAACTCACACTATATCAGTTTCCTTCAAGTTAAGAGTATATACATGGATAATTATTGTGCATGAGGTGTTATGTAGTGCACCCAAGCATAAAGGCATTACCAAGGAAACTTTAATTAACTTCCACTGCTGAACTACCAATTTTCTTCAGCCTAAACCCCCCCCCCCCCAAATCACTTCACCATTTACAAGAAAATCTCTTAGGAACTGAAATTAGGACATCTTCAAATTACCCCTTCCTCTCAGACTAGTAGTTTTCTTAAGGGATGATCAACTGAAATCTGGTGCTATTACTCGGGTCAGGAACACTGACTGTACTAGCAAATATTTTGTTCCAGGATATTCTGTGTTACTCTGATGGAGGTTAAATCAAAGAAATTCCAATAAAGTATACACAAGGACTGTTTTTTAGTAATATACAATAAAATGGAAAAGTTTAAAAATTTCTAAGGACATGCAAAGTAAAAGCAAATGAAGAAACTCAGTTATAACCACCTGATCATAATTAAGTATTTTGCAAACTGATTCTGAGACAAACAGAATTTTTCCTCTGTTGCATCCAACCACAAATAGGAATCCATCTGCAGCCTGAAAATATAAAGATACTGTCTTTAAAAACATACAATATACAATGAATACTGGTGACTGCAATGAAGCACACTTTTAAACCTGATTTTTTAAATTAGATAAGTTATAAATCACACCAAAAAGCAAGTAAGATTGCAAGGACCAAATCAGGCCTTCGGCTACTGACAGCTAAAGTTTCTTAAATACAGCTTTGGGAAAAGAGGTGGCCAGCTGCAAAACAGTTTAACTTTGGAGTCATCTTACAGATCTTGGCAAAGTCTGTTATTGCAGCAAAGGAAAAAGAAAATAGTTGCACATAAGAAAGGGTAAAGGGGTGCGGGTACATGACAAAGTGCAAAAACAAGAAGAAAGATTTTCTTTCAGGTATTATTTCTGCATTTTTTTCAAATTACATCTTTAAAAATTTAAATGAAGGAGAGCAAACAATTGGAAGTATATTTATGCATAATTAAAACCATTCTCTATACTTGCATGCAGATTTCAATATCAACGTAAAAATTTTATGTATTAAATATGCAGACAGTATACAGATTTATTATCCCTTCAAGGGCTGCTGTCTGCCATGCTCACAAACCATCTTCTGTACCCCTTTATGAGAAAGCCCGTATAGCGTACAGTATTTACAAACCAGTACTTAACAAGCACACCAAAGCACTTGCTTGAAGAAAAAGATGGGTAAAAAAAGCACTCTCCAACTAAAAGCTCAAGTTAATGGCAAGCTTTAATAAGGACATCATTTAACTGAGAATTTCCTTACACCTACCCTAAGGATTAACTGTCGGAGCTCATCATCCTTTAAAAATGAAGGTTTATATCGGACTTCTGTATAGGAGCTAGTGGAACCTAGAAAATAAGTTTGTAGACATCATGTAAAAAGTTTACTTTTAACAGAGTTATACTTGTTTTGTATTTTATAAATTTTCCTTGCAACCACAACAGCTGAATAAGAAAATATTAAAAAATCTAAAAATATTAAAAATAACCAAACTCATAAACATATGTTGGTAATGAATATGGGCACGCAACCAGTTTTTTCTTGCCCTTTATTTAGCATAAAACAAGGAAACTTCTGTTCAGTCTATCTTTAATGTACTGCTAGAGAAATTGTATTATGAGAACTCAATTTGCTAGAAACATTTTGCAGGCCTATTTCAGAGTCTGAATAATTCAAATGTTATCAATTGCCATGAATAAAGCTTCATTAGTATTACATATCCAACAATAAAAAAAAAAACACTCAATTGTGGTTAAATTGAATGTCTCACTAAATGTAACGAGACTGATGCACTACATTTACTGTTCTAGCACCTGTGGCAAGTACTCTAAAACAATTCTTAGCTATTACAAGCATTTCTACAACTTGTCCTAGATTTTTTTTTTTTAGGTAAACAGCAGTTCAACTTTCCAGCAAATTTCAGCATCCACTATAATTCCAGAGGATCTTGTATTTTATTAAAGCATTTGTTCTGAAGGTACATATAACAACTGCTGAATGGAGTGCAGTTTTCATATGCTATTGTTAAAATACAAAAGTTGTACCTGAAGATTTCTTGTAGATGCTTGTTTAAACTGCAAGTGCAATTACTGCCCTGCTAATTTGTCATATTATTTCTTTATGCAAAATTCTCAGCCTGCTTGGGTCAATGGGCCTCTATAAATCCTTTCCAACCTGCATTATTCTATGATTCTATTACTGTCAAGTCAGTAGCATAATTCATTTCCTATACTCCTTTGACTTAAGACTAATGTGGTTCTTCTAAGATATGTTTATTCATAATCAATTTTTTTTGCAATGTTGACAGTCTTTGATCTTTGCTTACAGTTGACCAAATTATTACTCTGAACCAGTGCTGCCAAAAAAATCTGAACTCTTGTGTGCTTCTGATAGACCATGCAATATGCAACTTATATTTGGATATAAGTTATTGTGGGGAGGAAAAAAAAAGTCCCCAAATCTAGCAATAGCAAAAGGAGAGGAAAGAATATATCCTGGTTTGATCCCAGAAACTAACCCTTTCACTGAGATCCATGATTAACTTTGCTAGCTGACTGAGGATATAAACTTTTTTTAACTCTTTTTCTTGGTACTCTCTAACATATCATGGTGTTTAAGACTTTAATGTAGTCCAAGTCATCAACCATTCTGTTAAGTATGTTTTGTCTTGAAACATTCCTTTGATTGTTGTTCTTGCAGGCAAAAAAAAAAAGTTTGAAAGATTATTATGTCCAAACTTAATTTTTCTTTTAGTTTTATGCAACTGGTTTTGGTTTTACGAAGTTACACTGTAAAAGAGTTAACCTATCACTGAAAAGAGTTCTCTGTGCTCCATACCAGTGCAACTACTTACACCAGTTTCTTCAGGTAAGCATATTTTTAATGGTCTTTTTCCATGACGTTGTACATTTCCAAGTCAACAGATAAACATGAAATTCCAATACAGACGCAAAGCATTGATGCAATCACAAACATGGGAATAATAAAAAGGAGTATGAAGACCATTTGCTTCTCTATTAGCAGTACAGCTGTTGGCATTGGTACAGCACCACAGATGTTACGGTTACAGAAAGTATGATGGAAAGTGGAGAGATCACAGAACACATGTTTGTTTAATTTGGGGGTTGGAAAATAATGACAGACTTGCTTGATCGCTGTAATTTTTAAAAAGAATCAAGGAGTGACTCGATTGCAAGGCATACTGTTAGCAGATAGAAAATGTCAGACACAGAAGGGTGGCTTTTTTTCTGCTATACTAAGCAAAAAGAAGAAATGAAGCTCTGGAAACTGCTAACATAAATTTAAATAAAAAACAGACTCAGAATTGAATTCAGCAAGGAAATGTAAAACAAATGACCTTTGATTTATTTAACATCAAAGAAGATACACAATGTAAATCCTGATAGAACAAGGACTTTCAGGATTAGTTTCCTAAAACCCACCTTTTAGAGATTTTAAGTGTTGCACAGCCATCCGTAACACTGTAAGCTTGTCTAGCTTTCGTGCCATGGGATTGCACTGAGGTATCATAGCAGACAATTCCTCTATCAAATTATTCATTTTGTCTCTTCTCCGTTTCTCTGTTTGACTGTGAGCCTCTCTAAGAAGAAAAATTATTTTAAGATGTAAAAGACATTATTTTCCCCGTAATATTCATCAATTCAATTTTGGGAATGGAACATTTCACAGGAAGTACAACTGCACTGAAAGTTTTTCATCACTACTTGTATTTGACAGTTGAATTGAATTCACTTGAACAAATCAGAAATGGTCACAATAATAATGTGAAATATCGAGAGGAAAAAACTTCTCAAATAACAACTTCATTATATGTGGCAGGACAAGAGGCTGTGAAGACTTAAAAAAGTTAAATTCTTTTTGTGACCCTTGACATCCAATTGAATACCTTGACACCCTGCTGTATACCACAGAACTTCTGATGTTATTACTAATCACTGGAAGACATCTCTGCTCCCTGGCCCTCTCTCTACCTGGCCTGTGTAACTAAGATGGGGTATTCATTCTGACTTTTAAAAAAAAAAAAAAAAACGAAAAACAAAGAATGCTCTAAGCACTTGCTAAAGCATTTCTGAACTCCATTTTATGCAAACTCACAACAATCTGAGATGAGCCATGTCTTCCTGTTATCTCATTACCTTAAAAATTACACACATTGAAGACAGACACAAACACAAGCATTTATTCATAGCACAGCACAAGCAACAGACAACACATTTATATGTGCTTATAAGAAATGTAGTGGAGAATGAAAGAAAAAGCTACGCCTCATCCAATTTCACCAGATTTATTTCAGAAAGCTTTCCCCTTCATTCACCTGATAAGGTGGTTTAAAAGGTTTCAGCCTCTGTCCCTACCTTGTGTCTCAGGTTTCATCTCTTGGTAAGCCTCTGTCCAAGAACTCAACCACAGAAAGACAGCTTCTCTTCTTGGACAGTTTTCATCAGAAAGCCCCTTCTGAGACACATGACAGTGCACATCACAAATACGTTTCTATTTCAGGTCCCTTTTTCTTTAATTCTTTCTAGTGGAGTATGTTAGCTTTTCTGGCTGATCTCATCCCCTCTAACATCCTCTAGCAGATCAAGAAAAATTTAATTCATTCTATTCCCTCCTTACCCAGAAGATAAGCTAGACACTCAATTGAAATGAAGACTATTTTCCTTTCTGATTGAGACCAGACACAGTGGTAGTTAACCAAACTGAAGGACAAGATGTTTTGGGTAACTGATCTCCCCAAACTCTTCCTCTTTGGCATACTGTGACAGTAAGCATTAAAGGTAATAAAGTTAACTACATCTGGCCTGTTGAAAAAGAACAAACTAACAGTTTTAAAGACCTAGTCTATTATTTTTATTATTTTTCCCAAAAATAAATCCTGTCTCCACAGAAATAATTCTGTGTCATTCCTCCAAGCAATTAGCTTTTCTGTCTCAAAATTAAATTTAAAAAAAGGCTCTAATCAGTTATTCTCAACTCTACAGGTTCACCCATTCCCTTCATGTCAGTAGGGGCAGTCAAGTAGCATATTGTGTATGCTCCTTGAACCATGAACCTCAGGAAGACAGATACAAACATTTGGGAAAAGAGAACAAGTCTTCCACATCTCTAAGAGTCAATAAAAAGTTATAGAAACATGAACAGGTAGATGCAGAAATTCAGGTGATGATTAGGCGATTCAAAAAGCCTTCTGTTATATTCCCCAGTTACAAATGCTGCAGGGAGATGACTGTTGAGCAAACCTTCAAAGTGGCTTCTAACGATTTTTTTCCCTCCAACTAATGAACCAAAACTTAAGGGGAAAAAAATTAACAATACAACATGAAAGTTACTAAAGCAATGTAGAGAAGAGAATCTTACATAGCAATCTGGGATTTACTGAGGTAAAGAAAAAAGCATTTTGGAGTTAAACAAAAAACCTGTAAATATATTTTGGAACACTTTAATTTCTTCCATTTAATTTAAATTACAAGAACACTTCATAATTATTAGACAGCATTCTGTATAAATAACACTTTTGAACAGCAGAGTGGATTATATATTTCTGCTTTGGCATCTCTGCTCACATAAGAAATGAAAGACACTTTTACAACAACTTCATAAAACAGTTCTAGTTTTACTAAGTGGCTTGTCTGTAATTTAAAGTATTTGGATGAATCATGACTTCATTCAGTCACACAGCATTTCAAATCTTACAAGTGCTTTATGTGAATTTCTGTTTGAATTCAGGTAAGATGTGAATTCACATTGCAATGGCAAACCTTCAATAACTCCCTACATAAAAACTTGTTCCAGAACAAGAATTCTTTGTCATGCTTTAGCTGAATCCATTTTCATGTGGGGTAAATTTTAAATACCTCCAAGTGTAGACAAATCTAGACAAAACAATTCTCAAATTCATACACACTGAGGATCAGCTCCTCCCTTTATGCACGACTTGAGTGTACTGCATTTCATTCTCACGTTGCGTATTTCAACCTCAGGTTTTTGCTAAACCATATGAGATGGACCGAGGTCAACTGTATGAGGTTTAAGTGCCGGGCCAGTGTATAAGTGTATAAGGCCAAGTGCTGGGTCCTGCACTTTG
>NW_010510150.1:0-560 GCF_000687285.1 Phaethon lepturus
CGTCAGCACGCGGGCGGGGAGAGTGTTCTGGACCAAACCTCTCAAACTTTCTTTTTTTTTAAAAAGGTTTAGATTTTTGCAAGGTAAACATCTGTGATCTGTGCAGCCTGCGTTTCCTTCCTGGAGGGCAAGATGGAGCTCCAGATAAATACCACTCCCTTCTCTTTGACGGGCTGTTTCGTATCTCCACTTTCCAATGCACATTGCACAGAGACATCCCTGCTTTTGCGAATGCCCAGGCCGTTGATGTGCCATTTTGGAGCTGCGTTTGCCACTCTCCGCCGTTGCTTTTTAGGTGGTCTCCTTGCTTGCAGCCTGGCGTGTTGTCTGTCCGTGCCAAGTCTGTGCGGTACTGGTTGTGCAAGGTAAATTATTTCCATACTCACAGGACATTTGTTGTTCGTGTGGCCAACCTATGGTCTGCAGAAAACAAGGGATTTTTTTCAAGCCCTTCGGCTCCACCACCCCTCTGCTCCTGCCCCGGAGAGGACGCTCGTGCCTCCGCGGACGTGCGGCGAGTGGCCGGCAGAGCGGATTTGCAAATCCCTCGCCCTTCCGGG
>NW_010510150.1:624-2575 GCF_000687285.1 Phaethon lepturus
GGGTTGTTTTTAAGGGGGAGGGTGGGAGAAGGATCCCGGCGTGACTGCGGAGCCGGGCTGGCCGGGTGGCACGTCGCGAGCTGGAATGATTGTATTTTGTGATAGAAAATCGTGGAAGAAACCCCAGCCTGCCGGCGGAGAGGCTCTGTCGCGCGGAAGCGACGCTGTCGCACACCGCTGGGGCATGGATGTCGTGTCTTTTTGTAATAATTTTAAAGACTCCGAGTGACTGAATTGCTGTATGTGTCACTTTTTATTTTTGAAAGAATTAATGTATAAATAGAGTATCTTAAAATATTATGGGGGAAAGATCTATATTTGATATTTTTAGCAGACCTGTAACGAGAGAAGCGAAGGACATTTGAAACCGGTTGCAGAAGAGCGCTTGCAAACACACTTGCATCCACAACCACCCTCCGGGCCTTGGGCTGCCTCTTCGTTCGCTCTGTGGTGTCACTTAGAAATGAGGGAGGCTGAAATTTCAGACCTCTTTACGTTTCTTTCACTGTAATTAAACTTCCTGGACTTTCGTCTTGGAGAAAAACAAACAGGAAAAAGTCCATCTTTTTTTTTTCCCTGATCCCAGGCGGGTGCGGTACAGCTCCGCTCCTCGGGGCTAAGCCCTCTCCGCCGGCGACACGCCGGCCCCGCTGGGCAGCACTGGGCGCACTGGGCTGGTGCTGCCCGGGCAGGGGTGAAGCCTCCGAACTGTCCCGTGCTGTCTGCTGTAGGGTGTTGGGTGAAGAGGGCCGAGAGGTTTGCAGGGGTGGAAGGCAGTGTTTCGCCGGCACGTCGCTGGCTGGTGTTCATCCTTGCATTTACTAGTCAACGTTCGTACCGCTTGTGGGTTTTCCTGAAGCCGAGGATCGGGTTGGGCTTCATCCAGCCCCAGCGATCGCAGGGACCTTGGGGGGCTGCTCGGAGCTGGCTCTGGCACCCGCGCTGCCTGGGGCGGGCAGTACAGAAACCCCCTTCCAGGGTGTAGGGGAGGGATGGGAAGAACTAACGCAAAGGAGGAGAAAAAAAAAAAAAAGGCTTAATATTTCATCTGTCAGCACTATTTGCTTGCGTCCCGTCCCCAGCCGCTCCTCCAACGTGACCCCTCCGGCTCAGAGGGCTTCCCAGCACGGCCTCTGTCTGAAATGTGACTCTCAGCCTTTGAACAGAAAGCGTACTATGTACAAATGAGAAATTCAAACATGTCAAAAACACTCTAAAAAAGGCGTATTTAAGGGACAGCATTTAGGGACCTCGGGTAATGCTGCACGAGCACCAGCCCAGGCTGCCAGCGCTCATCCCCACGGAACCTTTTAGGGCAGTGTCCCCGCTTCGGCTCTTCAGGTGCTCAGGTTATGCTGGGACGGAGTGAATTCCTTTTCCCAGGCACTAAGGAGCTTTTGGGTGCGCTACCTAGAGCATTACTGGGAATGAAAGTCCCACGCAAACGTATTTACAAGGTGTCTTCTGGAGGAAAGGAAAATAAAGCATAAGCAGAAGTTATTGCTCTTACAGGAGAGCTAGTGGAACTTTTTTTTCTAATTAAAACTTTCCAAAAAGAAAAATTTGGCTGAAACGCTTACTAAATGTTCCCATTTTGGGCCAGCTTTAGTACTGGAGTAAACACTGGGTTATTCCAAGAGAAATTAAAGATAGAAAACTTTTTCTTAAACCAGCCTGACACGGCTGGTTGCATTTGATGGTTAATATTAAAGTCATCAGTCAAAATTATAAAGCAAGCAGGCTCTTCAGACTTGCCGATAGGTAAAAGTCTCTGCTGTATTCTCTGCCCCATCATTTTAGGCATTAAACCAAAAAAAAAAAAAAGACACAGTGCAATAATACCTGTTCTCGGGGTGCAGCCCTGCCATGTTTCCATGTTTCAAATCAATGGCACAAGTCCCACGAGTTGGCCACATCAGGCCACCACGGACCAGCCTTGGTCCTCGCGTCC
>NW_010510150.1:2606-3029 GCF_000687285.1 Phaethon lepturus
GTCCGGGCGGCCCGGGGGCGGCGGTGCGGCCCCTTGTCTCTTCACAGGGTTTCTCAGCAGGGAGTGAAGCACCTCAGGTGGTTTGGGAGCACCCAGGCTCTGCCAGCGCTCCTGTCACACCTGCCTGTGCCCTGCGGGGGGCTCGGGGTGGGGTGGGGTTGGGGGGGTGTTGAACTGGGGTTGGCTTGGCTTGGGTTGGGTTGGGTTAGAGTTGGGTTGGGGTTGGCTTGGATGCTTTGTCCTGAGCAGGCTGTTGCTCAGAGCAGCAATTTCAGAGTCTGGCCATGAATTTTTCAGATTCCCATCTGGCTCCGCAGTCAGACAAAACGTCCTCCTGGTACTTGTCTTGTCTCAAGAAGACTTCTGCCGAGCTCCATGGCCTGAATAGCAGCCCAGCCCGTTACAGCTAACGGCAGGCCGGCC
>NW_010510150.1:3241-4708 GCF_000687285.1 Phaethon lepturus
TAGCTGCTCGCAGCGTCGGTTAGTGCCGTAACATGCGGGTATGTGATGCTGTGTGCGCAGCGCCGGCGCTTTAATCTGCAGGCAGGCTCCTGCTAGTCCGTGCTGCTGCTGAAGGCGGGCATAGGCTGAATGGCCATCGTATGCTGGATGGAGTTAGATGCTGTGACCAAGTACCAAACCGTCACAGCTCCTCTGGGTGCCAGAGGCGTCGGACCTTCCCGTACGGTGCCCTCCGGCTGCGGGTGTAACACACGGGTGCGTACGCAGCGGCGTGTCTGTCTGCACTGGGACACGGCAAGACAAACGCCTTCGCTTCGGGGAGCGGGCTGCGCTCTCGAATCCTGACACGGAAGTTTTGTGATGCCGATTTCAGGGGCTGCTGCCACTTCACGTTGTGAATTGCAGTTGAAGCACTGGAATTTTCCCTCGAAGAAGGATATCGCTTATTTTAGTTTCACTTCTGCTGACAGCTTAAAAGAGGGTGGCGGTGAGGGATGGGAGGAGGATGCTCGTTGGAGCCTTTTGACGCTGTCGCGCCCGGATCCCGCAACACCCAGCTGATGGCTCGCTCTAAACACCGAAGAGGAGTTATTCTCATTTATCTGAGAGATTTCACAGCGCAAGTCCAAGCAGCTTCAAGTAATACTTGTCTAGGTCCCCGGGGTCTGGCCACGGTCTGCCCCGAGGAGCGCTGGGGCTGCGGTGATGCTCGGTACGAGGAGCTCATTCCCCTCATCTCTTTCAGATCGCTTCTCAGGAGGATTTCGTTTGGCATTCGGCCTCTCCGCCGCCGGCCTGCACCCCTCTCAGGGCAGTCCCAGGGGAAGCGGGGAGCCTCCCGGGAGCTGCTCTTGGGGAAGGGTGGGATTCGGTCAGCGAGCTCCTCGCAGCCGGCCGGAGCGTCGTCCTGCTCCCCTGACAGCCGCGGTCGTCCTGGTGCCGGGGAGCCACAGCCAGTGGGCAAATGTCAGGAATCAAAAGAGCAAAACACAAGGTCACGGGAGCAGCAGTGGGTGAGGGCTCGTGGGGAGGTTTTTTCACAGACGGATACACTACTTTTCACCCACTTGCTGTTTTACAGAGATTCTGGTGCCAGAGGCAGAACCTCGCTGTGGGTGAAGCCCTTGAAGCTGTAAGGATGAGACGATGGCCACCATAGCCGGTGTCGTCCTGCTGACTGTCAACATGAAGCTACGGCTTCGTGAGGAGGAGAGAGGAGCCAGGCAAAACCACCACCCCAAACCCCGAATGTTCTTGTCCCAAGGAACCCAGAAAGGCTCTTCCCTCTTCGCAGTTTTGCAGGGACACACCTTTCCCGTAGCGATGTCCTTTATATTCTTTTCAGCCTGCAAGTGCATAGTCCTGAAAAGGCAAAAAAAAAACAAAAAAAAAAATTTCCTTAGCACCCAGGAAACCCTTTTTCCCCCATCGGGCTCAGCTCTGTCCCCCGCGGAGCGGCCCCGGCCC
>NW_010510151.1:0-1798 GCF_000687285.1 Phaethon lepturus
AACCTGCCCCGAGAGGTCTCCCCCCAAGCCGGGGCGCTGGCACCCACCGCAGCAGCACCGTTTCCAGAGCCGTACCCCAACAAGGATCCCCACCTTCTTTTGCAAAGGCAGCGCCAGGCGCCAGCCTGAGGGGTGACGGGCCCCATCGCTTCGAGGTAACGCCAGGGATGGGCGGCCATGGCAGAGATAAGTCAACGCCTGGCCCATCACCTTCCTCCTCCCGATGAAGAAGGAGACGGAGGAGCCTGCACCGACACGCCCTGCGCCGTGCAGCCAGCCCGGGGAGCTCTGGTGTGTCCCCCGAGGGCTGGGAATGAAACGGCTTCACCCGATCCTCGTGTCAGAAACTGAAAGCATTTCGCTTTGCTTATAGCTATTCCTTAGATTCTTTCTTCCGTGCTCTCGGCTGTTTGCCGGGGTTGCGGCTTCGGTGGTCCAGGCGCGCCGGCAGCATCGCACAGGCAGCTGGCCGGGCATCCCAGGCTGCTCCCGTCCGCTCTGACCCCGCAGGACCAGCCTCACCAACGCTTCCCAACACCCCCAGCAGATGCAGAACCCTCCGGCAAACCGCCGCGTCTAGAAGCGCAGCAACGGGACCAGCCCTCGGTACGATCTCTCCCCTGTGCATGGTGTGGATCCCAGGCTCGTGCTTTCCTGCATTACGTCTTCCCCAAATTCATCCCTTCTGGCTTTTCGGCTCACATCAGCGTAGAGGCTTAGTTTTAATTTTAAGCCAAATAGGCACGATTGTATCTATTTCCCTCAAGATGATAAGGCACATCGCAGGCTGGATTTGCAATCTCACCACTTCATTTACTTAGTCCTTCTTGGAAAACAGATAAGCTTGCCCATCTAACGGCAGCATGCACGCCCGCACTTTATCACAGCGATGCCTCTGTCTTTTCACGAGGAACTGGAAATGCTCAAATTATTAACTATCAAAGCAGAACACTTTAGAAATGATAGAACGGCACAGAAATTGTAAAGGAAAGCAGATCAGTTGTCTGGAAATCTCCCAACAGCTAATACGCTGAAATTGTAATCTAAATGTCTTTTTGTTTTGAGTTGTCTGGGATTAGGGTTGGGAAAAGACTCAATTATTCTACTCAAACTCTTCTGAATTATTTATGAAAACCAAATAAAGGATAAATTGGGCACTGATGAACCCAGGACCTGGCGGTGGAGAGAAAGTTGGGTACCAGAAAACAAGTAATTTTCCCTCAATAGGAGTGTTTACTGTTTCTCCTTGTCCGCAGGAGCCGACAAATTGTCTCGGAGGCTCAGCTGCTCCGCACCCCGCGCCCCTGCCGCAGCCCTGCCCAGGCTCCGTCCTCCCCTTCCAGCCCGGCAGCGGGATCCAGTTTATTGCCTATCGATTTGCCGGCAACAGAGGAGGCCAAACCAAGAGGTTCACTGTATTAGCTCTGCTCGCTCGGGAACCTCAGGCAGGTTTCAGCGATGCTCGGAGATGCATCGCACCGATGCCCAGGGGCCAGCCTCACCCTTCGCTAGCGTCAGCTTTGGGCATGGCAAAAAAGAACGTGAAAATACAAAATCCCAAGGTATTTTTGCCTTCGTACTTCCAAGCGAGGGGGACTAGGAGTCGGGGTCGGCGTGCTCGTGCAGCTTCAGACCCCAGGCAGAAGAAAGGCACACGGAGAAAACCTCCCTCGCGGTCCCCGCTGCCCCCACAGCCGCACGGGCGAGCAACGAGGAGCGTTGCAGGGCAAAGGGAAAAAAAACCTGAACGAGGTGCCCAACGTTCCCCCGGGAGCCGCAGCAGGGAGGCGAACCCGGG
>NW_010510152.1:0-3991 GCF_000687285.1 Phaethon lepturus
TGGTGAGGTGGGTGTTGGTCTCTCCTCCTAAATAACTAGTGATAGCATGAGAGGAACTGGCCTCAAGTTGCGCCAGGGGAGGTTTAGCTTGTATATTAGGAAAAATGTCTTTACTGAGAGGGTGGTCAGGCATTGGAACAGGCTGCCCAGGGAGGTGGTGGAGTCACCGTCTCTGGAAGTATTCAAAAAAACTGTGATGTGGGGCTTCATTTAGTGGGCATGGTGGTGTTGGGTTAACGGTTGGACTTGATGATCTTGAAGGTCCTTTCCAATCTTAGTGATTCTGTGATTCTGTGAAACAGTGCTTTGAGCCTTTCAGTGGCTGAGAAAGGTGTACTAAGGATTTTATGCTTCCAGCAGCACAGAATACAGAAAAATATTTATAAAAAACTACTTAGGTCTCAAAGCTATTTGCTATATAAAACATGCAGTGTTTGTACATAATGTGTTTCATTTAAGAAACATTTCTAGGAAAAAAGTTGCTACTTTATTGTCATCAATGCAGTATAAAAACAAGAAGATACATGAGTTCATGTAGTAAATTGTTCATTAGATAAGTTTTTTGTAAGTTTTCATACTCTGATCTTGTAGTGACAGCCTTCCTGATCTACAAGCAAAGAAACCGTGATGTTGAGAGACAGTAGAATTGTTTCTTTAAGTTTCCATTACTGTCACTGTCTGATCACATCAGTAGTGCTTGGCAGCATAGTGGACAGCAGTGGTTATATTCAAAACACAGGTGGTTCCTCTGGAGTGCTGAAACCATAACTTTCCCAAAATGATTTGTTTTGTGTTTTTTTTTCCGAGCACATAATCTTCATCTCTGTAACCTTAATGTAATCAGAAATGTATCAGAAATGGTATGGCCAGCAGGAGTAGGGAAGTGATTGTGCCCCTGTACTCGGCACTGGTGAGGCCGCACCTTGAATCCTGTGTTCAGTTTTGGGCCCCTCACTACAAGAAGGATGCTGAGGTGCTGGAGTGTGTCCAGAGAAGGGCAACAAAGCTGGTGAGGGGTCTGGAGCACAAGTCTTATGAGGAGCGGCTGAAGGAACTGGGGTTGTTCAGTCTGGAGAAGAGGAGGCTGAGGGGAGACCTTATTGCTCTCTACAACTACCTGAAAGGGGATTGTGATGATGTGGGTGTTGGTCTCTTCTCCCAAGCAACTAGTGATGGAATGAGAGGAAATGGCCTCAAGTTGCTCCAGGGGACGTTTAGACTGGATATTAGGAAATATTTCTTTACTGAGAGAGTGGTCAAGCATTGGAACAGGCTGCCCAGGGAGGTGGTGAAGTCACCATCTCTGTAAGTGTTCAAAAAACGTGTAGATGTGGCACTTCAGGACATGGTTTAGTGGGTTTGGTGATGTTGGACTGGGTTGGGTTGATGGTTGGGTTGATGGTTGGGTTGATGATTGGGTTAATGTTTGGACTTGATGATCTTAAAGGTCTTTTCCAACATTAATGATTCTATGGTTCTCTGATTCTGTGATTCTGTGAACAAAGGTGAACAATAAATAAAAACACCTGTGGATACCTATGAGATTTATTAATTTTGAAAGATATCTTTAACCTAATTTGAACACCTTACTTTGTAACATGTCTTGTGTACGCAATGAATGCATTTGCCTTTTTTAATCCGTGGGATGCTATCATTTGGGCGGGAGGTTTATGGTTAATATATAAACTGCAAGAAGAGATGAAAACCATAGACTTCATTGGTAGATCAGGTAGAATGACATTATTTGAATGTAATGGAGCATGTAAAACTGAGCAAAGAATTTCTGGGTGAACAGTAGACAGAACAAAACTGCGGTTAAAATGCCTTTCTACACTGTATGCAATATGGCACGTATCACTTTAGAGTCTGAGTGTCAGCCTTGAGATATTGAATCTGAGCTAATCTGAGCTAATCGTCTGCCTGAAATAATCTCCTGCTCAAATATCCCACTTTACTGGAGTACATTTACTGCAATAATAGCAGAGACTGAAAACCAAGTGAAACAAATTGAGCTGTTGTTCATGGAAATATCCACCAATACTTTATTGCCTCAATATCTAAGCTATATTACCAAAGAAGAGATTGCTGTCAGACTTGCTGGGAAGTGTAAGACATCTCTTTTTTTTATGTCAGTGTTGGGGTTTTTGGTTATTCCATTCTGGTTTAATTTTCTTACCAACACCAGTATCGGCCCAAGCCAGTTCTTATCAGCTTTTAGGTATTGTAGAAAAACACAAATTGGAAAGCATATCTTCTCATGGCATTTATCTTGAGGCAGAAAATAATCATGAAGCCACTGGGTGAACGTGATTACAGCATGCTACTTCTATATTATGTTTCCTGGCTGTGTTTTAGGACCTCACCCAATTTTCTTCCTCCCCAGCCACTTCCTTCTACCAGCACTCCTCACTTTCCCATCTGCCTCTACAGCCTGCACTCCACACCCTTTTAAATGATGCCAAATCACTGATGCTTAATTTTTTTTATTTCACTCACCTTAGCTGATTTTTTTACAAGAAATGCAAGAAGAACAAAATGACAGGCTAAACCTAATTTCCAAAACAGAAAAGACAGAAAGAGCAAAAGAAAGCTAAAAAGTGTGCTTTAAAAAATAAAAGCCCTGTTCACCTGATAAAATCACATGCAAGTACGTTTATTTGAGAATAAATGGATATAGCAATTATTATAGGGTTCTTTGCACACCATGGTAGAGCAATTAATTTAAACAAAGTAAGAAATGACCTTTTGAGCAAACTCAGATCATGCAATTTTCTGGTAGCACTGATGATACTAGACAGTTTGGAATGCAAGGCTGTAAAAAAAGTTTACTTTTTGTAGCCTCTTGAAATAGATATAAAGGAACAGTAATTAATTATACTATTTCATATGCCTTGAATGCAAACTTGAATAACACTGAGTATCCTGAAAAGGTGTTTCTTCATTTGATCACTGTTACTTAAGTGTCTGATCTGTGCTTGAACTGTTATGCACAAAGAGCCTGTACGTTTTGAATAGAATTGGCAAAACTGGATTAGCTAGAGCAGGGCTGGGACAGAGTGGTTTGTGACACACATTTTGCAATATAGTCCTAAATATTTAGCTGTTGTTTCAAGCAAAAGCTCATTTTCACTTTTTGTCCCTTTTATAAGATCTTCTTGGGATGGGAACTCCACTTCAGCCGCATAGGGCCCAAGCATATAGTCTTCATGTGGAACAATGAAGAGGTAAATGAAAGTCTTGGAGTTTACACAGCAGTGTAGAACGAGATGATGTGCTGCAGTGTAGGTGGCATTTTCCTTGAAGCCACTACTGCAGTTCTTTCACCTTTAGCTCATCTTATCAGCACTCAATCCACTGAAATGCAAATTCAGTGCCAGCTTATCCCACTGTAATTCTACAGATCAGTCAGTATATGCTTATGTTGAGGCCACACACGTGGTTCATAAAGGTGTTACAGAATTCCTATGTGTTTGGGTTTTGGGTCTTGTGTGTTGTGGAGCACACAGACAGTTTTGCTGTTTCACCATTAAATCCAGACACTAGTCCAAATGCAGATAAGCTATCTTCATGCTTACATGCCGGGATGAATCAGAACTGATAGGAGATGATGAATTGTCTGGTATCCTGTTCAATAATACTTTAATCACAATTGCGAACAGTAGCCATGTTTGTTGAAACTTAAAGGTTAGTTGGTCTGACCTAAAGTAAAAAGGCAACATTCTATATGAGAAGTTCTCAAGTAAAAGCCAATGGTTTATTACTGTCCTTTACAATTGCAAAATAGTCCAAAACTTGTAATGCCATTTATGAAGTGCTGAATAATACACGACAACATGTACATTATTAATAGCTACCTACGTGTGAATAGAAACTCAGCTAGGTGTCCCTGAAGGTATACTTCAAGGACTGTTTCTTAATGTTACAACTGAGGAACTAGTTTGTGAAGATGAACATGACATTTATTATTCATTTAAGCATTGACTGTAGGGAA
>NW_010510152.1:4022-20777 GCF_000687285.1 Phaethon lepturus
TATAATTACCCTTGTGTAATAGGTAGTATAGATCCTTCAAAATCTGAAAAAACTGTCCTTGTGAGCAAGCTGCCCTAACAATTTCAGTTACGTCAGCAGTAGAAGTTGTGTTTAAATTCTTGTACTCTGAGAAATTCCCTTGGGAGTTCAAAGGAACTGTGACATTCTGTGTAGTTCAACATATTCACAAAATATTTGGGAACAGTACAGTGATAATTTTTGTTACTAATATGACATTATTCAGGCTAATCAATTTTAAGTTGACAATGAATTGTTGAACTGATAACACTTAATGACTGGCAATAAAATGACAGATAAGATTGTATGATGACAAATACAAAGGAAGGATCACTGCTTCCCAGTGGTGCAGATATTTGTGTGGGACTTATTTGATCAAATGTAGGTACTTACAGTGTAAACTTCCACCTCTAATTTAGTTTCCTATCCCCTGTCAAAGGTAGTACCCATGTTATCCTAAAGCAGTTCCTGAAAACTCACAGTTTTCTCTGTTGAATACAAAAAGAGATTAGGATAAAAGTCTGAACCCCAAGACTTCTTCAGAAAACACTGAACTGCATTAATAAAATTTCCTAGCATGCCCCTGGCCCAGAGATACTGGAGGTTACTGATGTATATAACTACGCTGCAGTACAAACACATTACACTTAAGCATTTTAACTCATACTGCCTACAACATGCCTTTTACTGGATACTTTAGTCTTTAATTTTGATAAAATGGATTATATTTGCCTGAATACTTTCCCCACTGCAGTACTAAAGGAAAAGTGTTAGGTAAAATGCCAAACCCCTTCCACCACCTATTAAAGAGATTTATTTTGATTCAGGAATTATTATAGATCAGTAAAGTGTTTCTTTAGGAAACAAATGACCACAGATTCTCAACATCAATTTATTTTCTTTTTTTTTAAGTGCCCAGGAGTGTTCTTTACATATGCAATGCCCTTTAGTGAAAACTGACTCTAGGTCTAACAGACCAATCATGAATTTTTTTCCAAATTTGGAGACTTTTCATAGGCCTTTAATTTCTGTACTCACGCTTATCAGCTTGTTGTGTGGCTGGTTTCCTAAAAGTATGAGGAAAATCCAGGACAATGAATTGCACTGGGTGACTCAATTGCCATGAACAGGACTCAGGACAAGCCTCCTCTGAGCTCGTAGACAGTTGTCTGCTTATCAGCCAACTCATGTTTTCTAAAGCTTGTAATATCGCTGGCTACAAAGAGGGACATCTCTGCAGACATGGAGAAAAAAAACAGTAATGATTGGGTTGGCAGCACGAATCTCCAGTGCCTGCCGTTCTGACCCCTGTTATTTCTATGGAATGATTGAATTTCTCCACTCTTCCAGGCAAGAAGATGGATATTTTCACTATTATAAAGCCTATATATATGTTAATTATTAGAGAGAGATATGAAACTCGTTAACAGCAACTAGCTGTGGGAAAAAGGAGGTAAAGAGAAGAAAAGGTACTGAAAAAATTTAGGTATGAGTCAAAGATGAGTGCTGAAAAGGACAAGGGAAAAAAAAAGTCTTTCCAAGTATGAAGAAAAGAAAATGAAAAGGAAAGAGTAGAACCATATATAGCACAGAAAAAATAGGAGAGGAAAGAAATGAACAAGAGTGTAAAACAAGGTAAGAGATTAAAAAGATGGAATTTCTAAACTGGTGAGTTTATTGCATTTACTTACCAGGCATGACTGATATAAAAAGTCTAGAAAAGATACCGTCTCAGCCCCTTAAAGTTAATACTGCCACTAGTTTCTAGGCTTTCTATATATTCTAGACAAAAATAGCCAAAATGGTTTGTGAAGAATTTGTCGTCTTATATTGTTTTCTCACAGGTCACTCTTTGTTCCTTTGAAGAAATGGGTCCCTTGATCTTTTCCCTACTCCATAAACTCCTGGTGCTCCATATGAATTTTTCACCTCCATTACGTTTTCTGAAGCAGGAAGAGATTTTCACACTTGTTGAACAGGGACTAGCACATTCTGCTGGTGCTGGTCAGCAACATCAAAAGATGTTGACACCATGGTCTTGTTTGGACCTTTCTTCTTAGTCTGTCTGCCGATTTAGCCTCTGTCTTCACCGATAAGATTTCTCAGAGGTATCACTTCACTGATTATCAAAGTGAATTTCAAGTCCATTTAAGTAGGTCTTAAGCAGAACTTTCTGTTCGAGACATAGGGAGTATTTTGTTTTTACAGATCATAACTGTATTGCTTGGGAGTCACTTACTTTGACAGCCTGGGTTAGTTTGGATTTCTTGAGCAGCCAGGGAAAATTCCCAATTGCCCTTACTTTATTGGGGAGGGATTACTTTACAGTAATACTCACTGCCAACTTAATAAGGTATATGACATTTACAAAAAGTGTGCACTAAGGTGCTTTGAGGGAAACTACGGGGAGACTCCAAACAAATGAAAGGGAGTGATTCTTCACACAGTATGTAATTAAATTGTCACAAGAGTCAAAAAAGCCAAAGGTTGCACCCATGGAAGAAAAAATAATTGTAAGGCCTACTAAAGAGAAAGGGTCCACTACGGCTTTGGAGTGTCTGAGCTATAAAATGCCGGAGAAATGCAAGGGAATTTTCTGGGGACCTGTTCCTTGCAATTGCTAAATTCTTACCCTTTCTCCATGCTCTCCAGGCTACGCACTAAGCAAGTAAGCAATGCAACCACTGTCATCCCTGAACAACTAATTAATCCTAAAGATGACAGAAATAGCTGAACATTCTTAATAGTACTGGAGTTCAGCTGGTAACCAACAGCAAAACTGGAAGACAATTATAACATGTTTTGATCACTGAGAAGATGTACCAAATTTTACAGGGAATCATTTTATAGGCTTTGGCACAAGTTCTGTAATGCAGCTGATTAAAATATTTCTTATAAAGATTTTCCAATTCTTCCATTGTAAACTGTTGATTTAACAATATCTAAATCTTTCAAGTGGAAATAACTGATTTTGTGAACTTTTATAGCACATTTATCAAAATTATTCAGTTTAGCAAGTTTGAAATCTATTTCAACTATATTGTTTGACTTTTATTATGTAATTTTTACTACAGTAAAAAAAAATGTTTGGACTTCATCATAAGAAGTAGAATTAATGTGAAGCAAAGAAGCTACAATATAAGCAATATTAATAACTTATCATATTCATTCTGTGGCATTATATCATCATCTGACCTGACATTTTATTCACGAGTAGTCAACTCATATATGAAACTAGCAATTGCCACACAATATCAAGTTGTAAACTCATACTGGTTGCATCTTTGGATTTTATTTTACTATAACTAAATATGTGGATTTTTTTTTTTTTTTCCACAGGAGGATTCTGCTTCTTTTTTGGGTGGGGCAGGGGGGGAATGTTGATCTGCATACCTGTTCAGTCTACAGTGTGACTATGTAGAGAGGAAAAATTCTGGGAGAGAAAAAAAAGAAACCACAACCAAAAACCAAACAAACAAGGAAAAGACAGAGGGCTCAGAGGTTGCATTGATTTCTTAAATCAGCTGCATCTCTGAAAACCCCAGCAGCCAGATGCCTTATTCTGGAGTCAAGCCCAAGTGTCTATCCTTACATAATTACCACGGACATAAGAAGATAAAAGCTTCTGTTCAAAGGCAAGCCTAAATTAATACAGCATAGAACTAAGGAGAACTTTATGCAGTATTTGTATTTTAGCATTTGCAGAATTATCTTACAGACCGTGTTTTATTCAGTGTCACCTCTGAGGGCAAACACAGCATTCTGCAAATTAATTGTTCATTGAAAGGCTAAACTCATTGGAAAAATGGAAAAACAAATCCGCATGAAACTCAACAAGCTGAGATTCCCATATTTAAACAGAAGAGGGAAGTAGAGGGCCAATGTCAGCACAGCTTCAACCATTGGGCTTCACCAGGGTTATTTTCAGATTACACTAATGATTCAAAATAGCCGGCAATTAATGTTGTTTTCTGTGCAGCAAAGGTTGCCCGAACAAGACTGGCGTGAATTTGAATTAGCTAGGTTACAGGAGAAAAAGAACAAATGCTTTGCTGAAACCAGGACAAAAAGACTGTAGCAGTATCCCTTGTTTGTCCATCAGATACCTGAGAGAACAGTCAAGCAAGAATGATTGCTTGAAAGCAACGTTGTGGTTGCAGCCGTAAGGCATTCAGCACGTGTTAATGTAGCACCCAGGATACGTACTGTCTAGAATATGATGGAGGTGTTGAGACAGCACCTCTACAGGTTTTATGAAAGACCAACATTTGAGAATTCATCACCTCATAATTGATTTGGAGGACAAATCACCGGGTGTCATCATCTGTCACAATCATACAATACAGAGTGTGCCAGGCACTGCATAACTACATAATCAACAGAGATTCCTTCCTGATCATGTTTTCAATCTTGAGTATAAGATAAGAGTTAAATGGGAACAGCAAGGGTGAGAATGACAATCGCCATGTCAGCATGATGGGCATTACATTAAGCTGCCTCATAGTTGTCAAGTTTTGAAAAGTGTCTATAAGCTATTTACAGACTGCCAATTTATGTGGTACACTGAGTGCTGTACACCTACTATGGAAATATCAATGGAAGAGAGTCCCTTTTTGAAAATGAGAATGGTAGATCGAGGCTGATAGTAACTCAGTCCTTAGGTTCATTCTTTCAGACACTGGAGAGGGGAAATTGCACACGATGGTATACCTTTCCCTTCTGTTAGGGATCTCCAAGCCACAGAGCATGGTTTCAAATGGGAAAGCAGAGAGCAGTTCATTGAAGTGCTTTGATGTAGTTTTTTTTGGTTCCTCCCAGAAGTCTTGCTTTGTTATTAAAGCCCATTAAATTGCAAAAAAATATTTTTCACAGATCTTTTTAGACAACTTCTGTGGTTGTATTTTTGTTTACTTGTCTTCAGTGACTTTTCTGGGGTGTGGAAATATAGTTGACATTCCATTTTGTTCATGATTTTGAGATCAAATAGTTATAGATAAGTTTTGACCCATTGCATGGGCAGTACAATTTTTGGACCATTTTACTGAGCTTCTCAGCATGAAAAGATGTAGACTGTGGAAACTAAGCTGTCAGCCTAATTTGAGAAACAGCAACAGCAGCAGAAAAATAATAAGAGCCAGCTAACCCTTTAGTCAAAGGAGCTAAAGTACAGCAGCAGCAAATGCAGTCCCTGCTGTGAGGGAAGCTTTCTAGTGTATTATTTTCTTGACTTTTTTTTCTGGAACTAATTTGTTACACGGTGGAGTTATTCCCTATTCAATTTACAAATAAGATAAAGTCAATAGAAGTGAACCAGCTGTCTAAAAATATACCACTAGGTTTCCTTTTTTAAAAAATCTTGTTTAATCACTTCTCCATACCCACACTGATTTTTTAATATAACTTGCAGGTTTGGGAATTTCAGTCTTGATTTTCTTCCTGCTTCTCTTGAAATTACCCTTATGATTTTTGGACCACAATCACTCCTAATGAAGTGCCACTGGCAGTACAAAAGCAAGGGAGGGAATATTAAATTTCACTATCCTGAGACTGCAAAAACCAATCAATCTCCCATTCCTGAATATGGAAGTGCAAAAGACTACCCGTTCTTTCTCATTCACAGCCTATTTGTGTGGTACTGAATCAAATATCTTGCCTATTGTTCCTTGGAAGCTTCTAATGCCTTCAATACTTCTTTATACATCTATCCATAAGCCTTTGAAGCAGAAAGCCTTTGAAGCAGAAAGCCTTTGAGCTGCAATAAAGATAGTTTGGGTCATACCTGCTTCCAGAGATTTCTCTGAGTTCCTTTATAGGGTCTTCATCTTAATTCTTTGAAAGGGGCAGTAGTCACTCTAAAAGCAACATTTCATATGAGGACAACTGGATTTTCCCAGTTTTTGAAATACATGACAGCAGCACAGCTCTTGCTATCACTGATGAAAATTAATCTGCTTTTCTTTCCCATACCTCTGTTTAAACTTCTACAACACCACAGAACTCTTTTTCCAGGAAGTACCATAAAATCATCATGATATCTCAATATTCTTCAATTTTTTGGACAAGGGGTGTGAGTGATCCCAACCAATCTTATCTCAGAGGAACCAGGTACACAGGAACCAGGTCCAGGAGTGCTCCAGTTCTTCTGCCACATCACATGGAATTTCCTAAAGAAGTGTAGCTCTATTCATCATGCAAGTTCGCATACTGCTCAACCAAGCATGATAGAAGAGAGGAATGTTATCCCCCTCTGGTTTCTCTTTTACTTCTTTAATGGACTTCTTTAATAGAATCCACATAAGAGTGGTAAGCTTCTTGGAGAGGAATTGTTGGAATGGCACAGACACAATGGGGCATGGTGAAGTAAAAAGTAAAAAAAAAAAGTCCTAAAGCAGAAAAAAAATGCAGTTTATAGTGAAAATCCCTTTACAATAAATTTTGCTGATCCTAAATGAAGAAATTCTAACTCATTTTCATCCAAAGAAAAATACTCGGAGCCCAATTTTCATATCCCCTAAAGCAGGTTCCTTGTCCCCATCACTCTAATTAATTCCCTGGAAAAGAATCTAAAGTGTGGGAAAAGATGTTAGGAGAACAAAAGGGAAAAATACATGGAAGTGAGACTAGGGATATTAGTCATTGATTTGCAAATCTAAAAGCCTTCACCTTATTGACACTAAATTGTAGAAGTATAAACTGGAAAACACCTCATGGGATGTGAATGTTCATGCAAAGCTCTGCTGTGAACTCCTTATTGATTGAACTATTTCACCATTGGTTAAGACACTACAAAAAGCATATAGTCTTATTAAAAATGTTGCTACAGAGTGGAATAATGGGAATAAGGATAAAGCCCTTCAATTCTTCCAAGCTTTGGTACATCTCTAAGAGAAGCAGAAAGAACTACAAGTTTTAAAGCAACACAAGAAAATGTTCTACCAGCTGTGAACAAAAGTAACATAAAAGCAGGTACTGCTGAAATTGTTAAACTGTTTCCATTTTACAGTCCTTGATCTGTTGTTTCATTGTGATTTTAATCAAGAGCTGACTGAGATTGATTACCTGATCACTTGAACTTTTTCATTAAAAAGAACTGATAACTACAAATAGCTGTTGTATCTTCCATGTGCATTCAACGCCCAATCAAAACTTCCAGGATTTTCTGGTATTTCAGGTACTTATTTTAGGTAGTAAAACTTTCTGACTGTTATAATTTAATTTATATAAACTTTATAACTAGATATGTTATATAGTTTATTAATAATTTATTTTATTTCATACTGAAGCATTACCTGGGCATATAATTCTGGTTATGTGGGAAGGGAGATAAGAAACGCTGTGACAGAGAGAAAGCGTGCCAAGCCTATGTCACAACAGCTGTTATATCTCTATGCTAGATATATCTCTATGACAGACAGACAAAAAAACCTGGAGTTTGTTGACCCGAAAGCTTTTGGAGCATTACCACCAAAAAAAGTTAGCTTCTAATGGTGTGTTTACTAGTTTTGTTATAAGCAGCAGTGAATTCCACTGGTCATACTTGTTTTGTATTCTTCCCCTTGACCAAATAAAGATTTTGTGTAGCACTGAATACTTGAAAATATGTCATCATTCATTTCTTGTCTACACCATTCGGCCTGTTTACAAGTGTCTTGCTTTCAGAGGTTTTCTGAACAAGGAACCAGTCATTGCTGTTTACATGACTTTTCCAGACCCACATTCAAAACTTTATGAAAAATTAAGACTCCTTTAGGGCAGAATCCTCACACAAATGTTGTTTAGCAGAGTATAAGTCTGATAAAGTGAACTTAAGAGAAGGGTGGGCATTGGACCAGATGACCTCCAGAGGTCCCTTTCAACCTCAACCATGCTGTGATTCTGTGAAATCAGGCTCAATGCAGTTACTTGTTTATTCAGTATCTCATCTAGTATCAGAAATCAATAATATGGTTTATTTTCTGTAAGATTTTTTATTTTATATGGTTCATCTGTATCAGTGGAGGGGGAGCATTTCTAACAGTTGTTTACCTCTGACTGAAGGAATGATGAGGACAGGTGAAATAAATTGTTTGGAGTTACCTGACTGTTCTCATTGATTATAGACAGTTTTGACAACTAGCTTAGCCTAGAAGGTATTTTCTAGATGACTAAAATTAGATAACAGGAATGATAACCTAAAGGACTGATTTCATGTAGTTTGGGATAAAAAGTCTTCCGTGTTAACCCATCAAGTGAGTATTAGACATCCTCTGTTGAAGAACCTGGGATGAGCAATGAGACAGCGTGAGTAGTTGAGATGTACATACTTATACTGTGAACTTCTATAGCTGGGTAGGATTAACACTATCCTTAACTTTCTACAGCTAAATCTTGCAGTCAAATTCCACAAAAATCTGCCTACTTTCAGATACCTGGTTTCAGCAACACTTAGGGTAAGAATCAGAATTCACCGAAGATTGAACAGGGATAATTAAATGACTAAGTCTGGGATTCTCAGGAAACACATGCTTTGGAGCAGATGTGTATTCTTCACAAGACACTTAGGAGAAGGGCTTCTCTGAAATATTATGGATGTTTTAGGTACCTGGAGCTCTTAATTCAGTATATGTGTGAGGTTGTAGTCCACATCATAGAATCATAGAATCATAGAATGGTTTGGGTTGGAAGTGACCTTTAAAGGTCATCTAGTCCAACCCCCCTGCGGTGACCAGGGACATCTTCAACTAGACCAGGTTGCTCAAAACCTCTTCCAACCTGACCTGGAATGTCTCCAGAGATGGGGCATCTACCACCTTGCGGGAGAAGGATGGACTTCACAACTCTATGAGAGTTATATTCCGAAGCCATTTATTGTCTTGTCTGACTCCAATATATATCACAATTTTCACTTAGTCACTGAGCACACACTCATGATTGGTTACAACTTGTTACACACACTATTGCAATTGGCTCTATACAAAATATCACGCGCTGTCCACGTGCCCCTCACACAGTCAGGATTGCTGCTTGCAGGTGTTCCTGTTTTCCTCGCTTCTTCTTAGTTGTTTTCCACAGCTCCTTCTCCTCAAGGCCGAGCCGTGCAGACATCCAGCTGTTTACCAGCTTCTCAATGCCACAGCTCCTTCTCCTTAAGGTCGAGCCATGCAGGGTGATCCCAACACCACCTCTCTGGGCAACCTGTGCCAGGGTTTCACCACCCTCATTGTGGAAAATTTCTTCCTTATATCTAGGCTAAATCTGCCCTCTTTTAGTTTAAAACCATGACCCCTTGTCCTGTCGCTACAAGCCCTGCTAAAGGTCTGTCCCCGTTTTGCTTATAGGCCCCCGTTAAGTACTGGAAGGCTGCAATAAGATCTCCCCAGAGCCTTCTCTTCTCCAGGCTGAACAACCCCAAGTCTCTCAGCCTGTCCTCATAGGAGAGGTGTTCCAACCCTCTGATCATTTTTGTGGCCTCCTCTGGACCTGCTCCAACAGGGCTGTCTTTTGCATAGGGGTACCTGGCTTTTTCCTTGTAAAACAATTTCCAGAGAAGGGGGAGAGGGGCATCACTTTCCTTTTATGAGCTTGCTTATTGGGTAAAAGAGATACCTAGAAAGCCATTGTGTTCTGCAGGCTCTTGGCTGCAGGTGATTTTACCAGCAGCCCAGCAGCCCTTTAGTTTACACATCTAAATCTCACCCAAAAGACTTGCTCACAGTCAAAGTTCTCACCTATATTCCTTTATCCAAAGTATTATCTGTTCCCATTAAGTATGAAAGAATATCTCAGCAAGTTAGTGGGGATTTTAATACTTATGTTCCTAGGGTTTTTTAAGACAACATAACAAGAGTCTGTTTTGGTAGACTTCTGGGTTTTGACAAAACTTTCTTGATTATGAACTTGTATGATTGATTGGAGCTAGAATTATTTTGTAATAAAAGGGACTGAAAGAGAGGAATATGAAAACTTCTCAAAATAATAATCCAGAATATTACTTATGTCATATTCCATGCAAAGCAGCTTCTCAGAAAATGTCAGCAACATGCTATATTTTTTTGTCTTCCAATTAACAGAAAATACCTTACAATCCTGCAATCCCTAAAGTGAAATTTATTACAATTCAAAAGCACACATGATCCTCCATACCACTTAAATATTCTTGCACAAGCATTATAGAGTAAAATATATCTCCCTCCTCCTAAATATAAAAGTATGTGAATACACTTTTAAGAACTAAGGTATAAATTCACGGTTCTGTAGATCATTAATTCCATTTCATTACTATTTTTAAATGTGGCTAAGAGAATATATGTCCTTAAATAATTCAGAAACAGATCCCACTGAATTTTAGCAGGCCTTGGGCAGGCACTGCAGTCTGCTTGTAAGCTGCAAACTTACTACATCTGATATTAAAAACCCTCGTGGGTTGTGGTTTTTTTTTTTGTTTGGGGGTTTTTTTGGTAAAATGGTAGCACATTGTCAAGCATAACAGGAACACGCAGAGAATCAGGCATTATGAAAGCACTAATGCTGAAAATGTTGTTAAACAACTGTTTCAGTTTAAACCTTCACACATGTGGACTCACTGCCCATTTCTTCTCCACAAATAATGTTTGTACCAGACAGGAATCTTGCAGTTTCTGAGAAGGCACTTTGTATTTGTGTGAGTAAAACACTAAGGGAAGATAAAAAGGACAGAAGTGGGTAATGTTTATCAGCTGTCTGAATGTCTTTTTCAAGCTAGTAGGCATATCATGTTTGTTCAAACACTTATGCATTATTTGTGCTATCTTAACTTGCACATGCTTCAAGAGAAAATTTGCCTTTTCCATTTTCAAAAGTCTCACTCACTGAAATATAAGCCAAGGTTGACTCAAAAACTGGTGGGTCTTCACTTTCAGAATGTCCGTATCCTGCAAATTCTATATTCTGTACTTCTATACTCTGGAAAGTGTATTCTGTGAGTTATTTTCAGTTCTAAGGCTAAAAGAACCATTTGTGCCTGTTTCAAATAAATTTGCAGTGGAAGGATTTGTAGTTTCATATATTTTTGTTATTTGAAAGATCTGTGAAACATTTCTCCTTAAAATCAACCTTGCAAACTGCAAGTGCTTAAATATCCAATTAAATTTCCTAGATGTACCATTATTCCTCAGTAAAACTCAGTAGTAAAAGCTTTGGCCTACTTAGACTTCCTGATAATTGCTAGACTTGATTTCAAATAATTAACGGAATCACTTTGTTAATTTAAGTATAACACAAGAGTTGAAAAAAAAACCTTATTCTGTTAAGTAAAAAGTAAGGACAAGTAAACCTAGAGGGTGGGAGGGACAGTGATGCAAACGTGAGGGACTGTGATTTTGCAGGTGTCTGGAGTTATATTTTGGTGTAAATAACTGAAGAAAATGTTCTGGGAGACAGCTGGATATAATAGCCGTAAAGTTTTTACTTTGCTGTGAGTTTTTCTCAGCTCTGAGGTAGGTAGAGGCAATTTTCTCTTTCACTCTGAAGTGTTTTGTACTGAAAAACAAACAAAAAAAAAACCAGCCAGACAAACAAAAGAAAAACTCATCCTCAGCATCTGTGGACAGTCATGATATGGGCCTGAGTATTTAAATAGTTAAACCTTTATATGTCATTTTAAGTACCTTCTGAGCATTGGTTTTCAATTGCTATTCCTTAGAAACCTCAGAGAGAAGTCACAGTCCTGCTTCACCGGCGATGTACGTAACCCTGCCGCAATGACAGTCCCCACCTCGGAAGTCTACTGTCCTCAACATGACCTGTGTTTGTCAAGTCTCCTGTCACACACATTTACGGACCAGTTCCGTATATCGTCAAACCAGTCTAATGCTTGCGAAATAAGTATGTTGTTTTCATTTATATTGGAGATAGATAGATAGATAGATAGATAGATAGATAGATAGATAGATAGATAGATAGATAGATAGATTTATATAGAAGAAAGGACTCCTGTGGGTAAAGGGAACTAGAGAAGGACGTGAGGAAAAATAATCTAATTTAAGGAACTGCAAAAGTGGTTACAGTTGCAGATTTCCTTGCAACAGAGTTTCTCAGGGATTTGAAAGGCATCTTTGAATATTGCATTTGGAAAAAGGAGAGAGGAAATCAATTGGAGACATAGGCTGTAACCTTACGCTATTCTTTGTCAGAAAAATATAGACTTAATTTCTTTCTGAGGATCTTGCATTGAGAAGCTGCAGCGTTAGCAAAAGTCCCATGCTCAGCAGCAGTAATTGTAAGTAGCAACTTGGACAATAGATCTTCTTTCCAATCCTTAGACATTTCTCTAAGTAGAGATTTAGCGAAGAGCCATTTTTGGACATAGCCCAGGAGCACAATTATATAGGCTTCCTAATTTCCATCTGAAAAATAGTATCAATGACTTCAATACACTTCTCATATTTTAAACACATTCAGCATTCCCCAAATTTTAACTGTGATTAGCGATACTAATGATCACAAATGGATTTGCTTGACTTGATTGCAAAAGCTGTTAGTATTAGAGGTTGAGAACATTAATCTCTTACTTCAATGAGCATTTAAAAGCATGGAACATAATGACTTTTCTTTGCATTGCTTTCAGTATTGCTAAATATTAAAAATATTTTTATTGGATAATAACATGTCTCTGCTACCAAGTGAGCCAGAGTGGAAATGTTTTCATTTGATAGAATAGATTTTCCAAATTAAGACTTTCTTCAAAAGTCATCACCAAAGGAGTGGTGTTTCTCATATTAGACTATTTCCAGTGCATTACTGAACCAAACCTGCAGGAAATAAAGCATAAGTCTCTTCTAAATAAATAAGCAGGACTAACTGGTACAGATTAAATTGTTTCTTTTAGAGACCTACCCTGTGGAAAAAAATAATTTAAATTGCATTTTAAATTACTTTAACTTCCTTGAGCTGTTTCTTGATGAGTACCTGAAACTATGGTTACAACTCGTGTCAGGGAACCACCCAATTTGGCATTAGCCTCTACATCTACTTTTAACAGACAAGAACGCAGTAATATTTTAGAAATTAAAATTAAAGTGCTGCAGCTGGACCACAGAGAAGGATGCTTGTATACTTACACAGTTCATACAGAATTCTGTATTTATTCTCTCATTTTCATAAGGTCTAGAACCAATAGTATTAACTAAATCAGGATGATCTAAGCAGTGGGATAAATATTTTAGGAGGACCCCGAGAAGTTTTTGGAACTTTGATGAAACCTCTATCATCCCAATGCCTTCTATTACCTGGAGCTTCTACTGGCCAACTCTGTGTCACTTACCAGATTCTTGTGTAGCCAAATTTCTCCACAGGTGTGATAACTTGTGGTTACACTTTAGGTGTAATTATGTGTGTTAAAATGTGATCAACAGCTTCCAGGCCTTGTGTCCTGTCAGTAACTACTAACTCCCCCCATGCCCAGTTTCAGTGTGAAGCAGTAGCTGTGAAGGTGCTGGGCTGAAGGGAACTTTCCCCAGAGCCCATAATCAATGGCTGGAGGACTCGGCTGTAGCGCGTGCGTAAGGTAACCCAGCGCCTGGAGTTGCTGTTGCAAGTTGCTGTTGCAAGCACTACATCTGGTTTTCTGTTTGCTCCCCAGCTGGTTTATTGGTTTGTTGTTAGAAAATTGCTCTAGACAATTAAATATTCACATATCTCATCCCTAAGTACGGGGCTTGGATAAGGAGAATTGATGATGCAGCACACTTTCCAATACGCAAAAGAAAAGTTTTCCTTGATGTATTGCTTTTTGCAGGTACATCCCTTGCCTTGTTTAAATAATGCAAATAAATGGGAATTCTGTTCAAGAACAAGATAGATCTTTAATTTCATTACCACCTGCTTGCAGATCTGTAGTCTGTCATTAATACGCAGTTTAATTTTCACATATAATGTAAGAGTAAGTTTTTAATAACAGCAAGTAATTCAGATAGATCTTTTCAGAAATATATGGCAAAACACTATTTATCCCACTGTGGGATAAAAAGTATGGGAGCACAGAGAGGCAAGGCAGCTTGGTCAGTATCATGCAAGAGAGATGCCCAATGCTATCTTATGCAATATGCTTTCCTATGCCAAGCACAAAAGAAAGAGAAATACAGCTACTTTTATTTCTAGATAAGTTAATTTTCTCTAGAAATGTAAATACCATTTATCTTCTTCACTTCTCATCCTAAAACAAAAATCAATTTTTTCCTTATTGGTCATAGATATCTGCATAGAACAAATTGCTTTTTAAAAAGGCAGTATCCAGATTTCAATAATTGATTCCAAGTATAATCTTATTTTGTTTGCAGACACAAACCACACTTCCAATCTATGTGATCAAGCAGCAAATAAACAATCATTTTCCTCTGATATCTCAAATCAGCTTCAATATTCAATGCCTACAGAAAAATTATTTCTCAAGAATTGTCTATGCCCAGAAACCAAAGCAGAAGATAAACAACCTTTCACTCAGCTTCCTCTTCAAGCAGTTTCTGCACAGAACTGAACATATTTCTCTAAAAGAAAACATTTATTTGTGTGTGCAGGAGAAATGCATTAAAAGTATATGCAAAAATATCACGTGTGCATTCTAACCATAACATAAAATCAGAATTAGCTCAATATAGAAAAATAGCTTTCCATTGTCTCTACAAAAGAAATTCTTTAAGGAGGGGTACAGTGATGAAAAATACAGGATATCAATCTTTGAATCTTTATTTCTAAATCTAACTGCAGTTTATTAATCAACATCTTTACTATGTCAATAAATATTCTAGGGGAAAATTGTAATGAAGCTGTGCAACAACCTGCAGTTTTATTTCTAATGTTCTGATACATCTGTTCAAAAGTTTTGTAAGGAACTGTGATGAGTCAGATGGTCTCCACAAGCAGAACTGTTAGAAAAGTTGAAAACTGTACGTTTAATCATTTTTACTGTGGTGGGTTAACCTTGGCTAAAGGCCAAACCCCCACTCAGCTGATCGCTCACTCCCCCTGCGCAGCAGGACAGAGGGAGAAAATAGGATTAAGAAAGATTGTGGTTCGAGATAAAGACAGGAACATCACTCACCAATGACTGACTTGGGGAAAATTAATTTAATTTATTGCCCATTAAAATAGATGCAGGTAGTGAGAAACAAAGACAAATATTAAAACAACACCTTTCTTCCCCCCTTTCCCATGCTTAACTTTACTCCTTCACTCCGAGCATGAGCTGTGGAAAATTTAAAGCAACTCAGTTCAAATAAAGAATCCTTCTTCTGTAATGCTAATAACTCATCTTGTGTTTATTACACATCTTCCAGTAGTTTGTTCTCTATCACATGTCCTTCATCTTAGGAATACTTTTATTTTTCCCCCATTCCAGGATGGTGTTTTTCAGACTTGATAAAACTTTAAGGAGCTTCATAAACTAAAATGAACTTTGAAATTCAAGTGCATAACTGTAACTGCAGTAAATGGACACTGTTGCAGCACTGTAAATAGAGTTACTGAGAAAGCAGAACTCTTAAGCTACAGACCAGATGGTGTCTGAAATTCCATATTCATTGTGCTGGTTACCAGCAATGTTGTAGGTTTTTTCCCAGATATAATAATAGCAATACATCAACAAAATTACAGTTTTGTGGTTTACCTTGACATCTACGTTATTGAGCAGGCTTTGTTGTTTTTTCAACTCTCTAGCACTTAGCATCCTTATTAACTTGGAACCTCCGGTTTTATGGCAGAAAAAGTAGGATTCTTGTTCTCATTACTTCAGTGAAAAACTTCAGAGCGTGACCCCATAAAAGCTAAATAAAAAAAGGAACCCAAACTGATTTGTAAGCCAATTCAGTAGCTTTAGAAAGCTTTGGGATCGGCAATGTTAGATTCAAGCTTCCACAGTGCAGCTGTTGTTTTCCTTTTTTTTTTCTTTTTTTTTTTTTGCTTGTTTGTTTTCAGGAGTTATGACTTTGCCTGAATTAAGACGTGTGTTACATAGAGCCCTTCTGAAACTTGAGTAGCCATTCAAGGCTTTAAGTGAAAAAATGTTGCTGAGAGAACAGAGACTGTGAAGGGTGAGTGCTTGAAAAGACGAGTAAGAGGTATATCTCTGGAACAGTTATTCTCTGAGGAGATTCAGGAGATTCAGCAAGTAACGTCAGAGAGAAAAGACAGATTTTTCAAAGAACAGAATAAAAGCCCTAGATGTAGGAAGAAAATGGTTGCTATTGCAAAATAGGACAAATTATGCATCATGTATTTTCTCTGAAGTCAACTGTAAATTAAAACAAATCCTATCCTCATTCCTTCCATGCCTTGTACCAGCACAAATGATTGTCTGCGTTTATACAGTGAACTGGGTCAGAGAGCTGAGCAGATAAAAATGAAAGGAAGGAAGAGAGAGGGAGGAAGCACCTTCTGTCAGATCAGATCCTGTACCTGATTCACTACTTTGCCACATGAACAATTTTCTGACACGACTGATGCCTGAGAGCAGGGAGCACCCAGGTGAGGAGCGAGCAGGACTTCTCTAGGTGGAAGTGGTGATCTGTAACTGCTGAAATGGCTGCTGAGAAATTCCCATCGGAGGAGCACCAAATTCAGCTGTGGTATGAGCTTTCTCTGCTGGCTCAAATGTTTTCTAAAATAATTGACAGGTTGACTTTTTAACAGAGGTGTTTATTTGTAGCAGGATTATCTACGCAAGTAAACCAGACAAACATCCAGTAAGGATCAGAAACAGGGGAGGTCCCAGAAAACTGGAGGCTT
>NW_010510153.1:0-338 GCF_000687285.1 Phaethon lepturus
CCCCTTCAACATCCCCAATCCAGGAACGGGCACCACCACCCCTGCTGCGACCGTCCTGATGCCAAACATCCCGCTGCCTTCGGCGCCGGCACGCGGCTTTGCCAAAAACAAGCCCGGCGGGGCGAGGTTGAGGGTGCTGGGGAGACCCCCCTGAGTTGGGGGGCTGCTCCCCGAACCCCAACTCCTCCCCACTCCCCAGCAATCTAACAGGAACACAACTATCTGCCGCTCAGCCCGGCTCTCAGCGATAAAAAGAAATAGCTGGAATAATTTTTCCCACCCACACATACCAGGGCGGAGGGGAAGGGGGAGCGACGGGGCAGATGCGGCGCGGGGAC
>NW_010510153.1:677-886 GCF_000687285.1 Phaethon lepturus
ACCGCCCGGGAGCGATTAAATAGACCCCAAACAGAGAAGCCGGCAGTGGGGGCTTGGGGCTCAGCGAGGTGGAAATCTCGGTGGGGGCCCAAATAGCGAGGCTGATGTAGGAAAGGGGGTGCGGAACCCCCCCAGAGCGACCGCTGGGAGGGTGGTGGGACACGGCCGGGGGGGACAGGGCAAAAGCCACCCCGGGTTTGGCCCCGGAG
>NW_010510153.1:1070-1334 GCF_000687285.1 Phaethon lepturus
AGTGTCTCATAATGCGGTGGAGCAGCCTGTCCCTCAGCGGGGCTCTGCTCTCCTCCATTTCCCTGTCCCAAAACCACGTTCATGAAATTTATTGGAGCTTTTCACCTTATCCCTCTGGGAAAACCAGCCGGACTTTGTGAGGTTGGCTGGGCAGCGATGGGGTGGGAGGGGACAGCCCTGGGAGGGGAGCTGGAGGCTGCAGGTGCTCCCCAAAAGTCTCCGCTACCGGCCCCGCTCCAGAGCGGACAAAAACGAATGGGAAAG
>NW_010510154.1:0-1721 GCF_000687285.1 Phaethon lepturus
CCAACGGGACAAAACTGGGGATGAGTTGTGGGACGCGTGTCAGTAGGGCGGAAGGGGCTTTGTGGGGGAAATCTGCTCCCAAGCTGTGTGGGATGCACATGCCTCCCGTGCTGGGGGAGCCACCCGCGGAGCCCCAGGGATGCGCCGGCACTGAAACTCTCGATTCACCTTCCTTCTCACAGCCATGCCCTAGACAGCACGACGGCAGCGAACAGCTCCAGTCACGTACTCCTGGCCCTGCAGAGAGTCAGTTTAGAGCCAGGCCAGCAACGAGCCAGTATCAAACACCTGGTCCACCTCGCCCCAGGTGCCCGAAGCGTTGGCACGTTGCATGGACCCGCCAGACCTCGAGGCTGCTTGAAGGAAAGCACCGAGAAAACAGTGGCTGCACTTCTACCGGCGCGGAACCGCACGAAGTTTTCGGAGGTTGCTCGTAACACAAGGTGCGATACGTACGTGGTACAGGCAGGTAAGCTAAGACCTCCCCGTCTTGGCATCTGTGAGTTCCAGTGGGATTTCCCAAGGCAGTCTCACTCTGCCTCAGCAGCAGGACACGGGTGGCTGCACAGACCCAAGCGTTGAGGTCAGAAGGGACAATTGTATCCCAAGCTTCTGTTCAAAACCCGCCTGTAGCTCCATGCAGCGGGTCCTGCGCCGGACACAGAAGCGTGCTTGACCAACCTGTACTACAGCAGATGAATGAGGGGCTGTGCTATATTTACCTCCGGACTACTTTTAATCGTATATTTTCCTCCAAACGAAGAGTTGCCAGCTCGGTACTTAGAGATCAATGTATTTTATTCATCACCTCCAGGCAGGCACCGTTTCCTATTAATGTTTTCCCACTTTACAGTCTAATTAAGGCCATCCGACCAGCAGAATGCTGCTGTGTTTGTTTTAAACTACTCTACTTAATTATTTTCTTTAAACCTTGCATGGAGTAGCCTGTGCCAGACCAACACGTCCCTGCTGCGGGTTGGAGACTCAACATCAGCTCCCTCCTGCTCCAGGGCAGGAGCCAGCACACGTGGGGACACTGCACATGGTCTCTTGTGATGCTGTTCTTTGTTTTAAATTTGGGAGCTCAGAAAAAGCCCTGGAAGCTGCTCGGCATCGACCCAGCATTTTAGCGTGAGCGGTAGCAGGGCACCTTGCTGTGGAGTGACTTCTGAGCGGTGGGAAAGTCCCATCTGAGCCCGGTGGTCCAGAACCACCCGAGCAGCGGTGCATCTCCCACAGTTTTCTTTGATATTGTCCCCACGCTCTCAGCACCGGTGTCATTTATCTTGGCTCAGTTGCACATCTGATTTTGTCGCAAACAGCCTCAAAATCCTTTGAAGGGCATGGCTCCCCCGAAACAGATTGTAGGACCTCCACCTACCTCTCTGCTACGTTCAAACCAAACTTCTCTGAATATATTACACCGCGGAGCCATATGTTCAGCGCCGCTTCCCTCGGTGTGTCGTGTGTTTCGCCGGCTATAGGCTTCCCGAGCTATATGGACATTGCCAAGAAAGGGAGCGGTGGACGAGCCCTCCTCCCGCTGCAGCAAGAAGCGCATTTTCAGCTGAGGAGGAGGTGGGGTGGGGTGGGAGTGGGCTCGATGGGCAACCGCTAGATGCCAGGCATGAGCAAGTCCCTCCGGTTTTGCTCTGCGGATCCTGCTCCGAGTGCTGCAAGGATGGCCCTCCGGCTGGTGGCCCTCCCTCTCGTAGGAAACC
>NW_010510154.1:1748-2121 GCF_000687285.1 Phaethon lepturus
GAGCCTTTCGGCCGCACCGCAGAGGTGGTTTTGCCACCCCACCGAGGCGAGCCGGTGCCTCTGCCCCGCTCCCTGCTCTGCCCACGTTTGCTGGTACCCCCGGTTAGTCGGGTTTTTGATTCCTCCTGTGCCCATCCCAGCTAATACCCAATGCCCTCGGCAGAGCCCTGCCCCACTCGGTGTTTTTCATGGTTTTCAGTTTACATTTCCATGTAACACTCGGCTGGATAAAGAAATTGGAGTGTGTCGGGCAAAAGGCATCAAGGGCATTAATGAATTTTTGCTGCCATGGGGGGACAAACGTGTTCCCTTCCCATCTGAGGAAAACGGGGTCCGTTAAAGGCCTGCCGGGTTCCACCTTTGCTAGTAGTAG
>NW_010510155.1:0-1208 GCF_000687285.1 Phaethon lepturus
CTGATGGAGATTGGCAGGTGAGTGCTTGGGTTTTACCTCTGGCTGCTTTGTTGTCCCCAAAAGCTGGGGTTTAGCCGCGTTTTTAAATGACCTCGCTTAAACCAGACCCTGCACATGCTCCCCTTTACCATGGTTGTGTCATACAAAGACTCTATATTTTCCTAAGAAGCTGTAATATTCCTTTGAAAATTTTATGCATTTTGAAACGATGATGGTTTTGCAAGGTTTTGGGGTAGGGTTTTTATTTTTGGGGGTGGTTTGATAAAGAGAGCGATGCTGCTTTATGGCAGGCGTGGGGATTGATACTCCACGGGCACTGAAGTGAGGTGGGTTCTCATCACTTGGTACTTCCCAACAGGTTATTAACCAAATCCAGGAGAAAATGGCCAGAGACGCTCTCGTTTATCTCGCCCGCCAGAAGACGAGGGCCAAGGAAAGCTGGGGACCACTCGACCCTTTCCTTGGGCCCTGCCTGCGCCGACGCGGGGGAAAAACCATCACTAATGGCTATTTGTTACATCCTGCGGTTTGCCCTGAAAATGGGGAGTCTGGGGTGAAGGTGAGGACCCCGTCCGCACCCCCCCGAAGCTTTGTGCCTGTCTTCGCACCGCATAAACTTCAGCACGGTCCCAAAACATCATCCGTGCCCACAACCAGCGCAAGCCCTGGGGTTTTTTTTCTCCCATTGGTGAGAAAATACTTATTTTAGCCTAAATATTTCTTTTAGCTCCGGAAGCAACTTGAAGGCTCGAGGCCGAGCTGGAGCGGCGTGCGCTGGGTGCCGGCAGGCTCTTCCCCACGCTCGGGCCATGCTGCTTTTTACAGCCAGCTGACTGAAAGCGGGTAAAACCCAGCACGAGGTTTCTGGTGGTTTGCTCCCACCTTTCTTACCGCCTGGGCTGTGTCACAATTTCACCAATCCTCTGGTGAAATTTCACCAGTACTTTTTTCGGGGTTAGAAAACCTTTCCCTTCCCTTCCCCAAGGCCAGCTGCTGCCTTGGGAAAAACCACACATCTCCCCCAACGCCGTTTTATATAGTGTAAAGAAGCAAAACCCCTCTGCCACCATCCCCAAATTTTTGTGCCAGGTCTGGGTCGCAGGTATTTTTCCTTCTTTTTTTTTTCCCCGCTTTTATTCGTGTGAAGGGACGAGCAGGGTGCGGCACAGGCGGGCGCTGCCGTCCCGTGGCGTGAAACGAGGGGAGGA
>NW_010510155.1:1365-2184 GCF_000687285.1 Phaethon lepturus
CAGGTCTGGGTCCCAGTTATTTTTCCTTCTTTTTTTTTTCCCGCTTTTATTCGTGTGAAGGGACGAGCAGGGTGCGGCACAGGCGGGCGCTGCCGTCCCGTGGCATGAAACGAGGGGAGGAAAGGGTAGTTCCAGACAAGCTGGCGTGGTCACGGTGTCGCTGGCGTGGCGATGGTGACGTTAACCGGCAGGTCAGCGCTGGCATCCGGCGGTGCCGAGGGCGGCTCTGCAAGGGGTGGGAAAGCCTCCGCTGCCAGCGAGTAGGTGCTGGGTCAGGGGGGTGGGGGGCTCACCTGCTGGCTCGCCCCATGGGTGCTGTTACCTGCTGCTGGGCTGGAAGCTGGCGTGGTCACGGTGTCGCTGGCGTGGCGATGGTGACGTTAACCGGCAGGTCAGCGCTGGCATCCGGCGGTGCCGAGGGCGGCTCTGCAAGGGGTGGGAAAGCCTCCGCTGCCAGCGAGTAGGTGCTGGGTCAGGGGGGTGGGGGGCTCACCTGCTGGCTCGCCCCATGGGTGCTGTTACCTGCTGCTGGGCTGGGGGCAGCCGGGTCTCCCGGTGCCGGTGCTGCTCCATCCTCCCTGCTTGCAGCTGTTTCGGCATCCTCCGGTGAGGCACCAGGACCGGGCCTGGGGGGGATATGCGGGCGTCTCAGCGTTGCTGGGGTGCAGCAGCGACGGGGCGAGGGGCCTTGGGCACTCGCGTGGAAGAGCAGGTCGTGCAGCCCTGGGGACAGACGGACAGACGTGAGCTGTGGGCATCCGGGGTCCTGCTGTGACCCCCCCGAGTCCCCCTTGACCATGGGACTCACGTGGGAGGGTG
>NW_010510155.1:2437-2670 GCF_000687285.1 Phaethon lepturus
GAGCCTGTGCTTGTTCACTCTGAAGCCTACTGATGGCTGCTCACCCTCAGCTCGTCAGCTGCACTGGTATGCCAGCGTTGCCCTTCTCCACTCAAACCCTGCTCTGCCCCCACAGAGCATGTGCTTGTTCACTCTGAAGCCTACTGATGGCTGCTCACCCTCAGCTCGTCAGCTGCACTGGTATGCCAGCGTTGCCCTTCTCCACTCAAACCCTGCTCTGCCCCCACAGAGCA
>NW_010510156.1:0-8910 GCF_000687285.1 Phaethon lepturus
GCACCCCCTCCGCCGCCGCCGCCCCGCCGGCCGGGCTTTCTGCAGCTGCCGTGCCACACGCAGACCCACCTGGGCACGTTTCTGACGTGAATAAAATCAACAGTGCTGGGCCCCTCACTACAAGAAGGACACTGAGTTATTGGAGCATGTCTAGAGAAAGGCAACAAAGCTGGTGAGGGGTCTGGAGCACAAGTCTTACGAGGAGCGGCTGAGGGAACTGCGGTTGTTCAGTCTGGAGAAGAGGAGGCTGAGGGGAGACCTTATCGCTCTCCACAACTACCTGAAAGGGGGTTGTAGTGAGGTGAGTGTTGGTCTCTTCTCCCAAGTAACTAGCCATAGGATGAGAGGAAATGGCCTCAAGTTGTGCCAGGAGAAGTTTAGACTGGATATTAGGAAAAAATTCTTTACTGAAAGAATGGTCAAACATTGGAACAGGCTACTCAGGGAGGTGGTGGAGTCACCATCACTGGAGGTGTTCAAGAAGTGTGTAGACATGGCACTTCAGGACATGGTTTAGTGGGCATGGTGGTGTTGGATTCATGGTTGGACTTGATGATCTTAAAGGTGTTTTCCAACCTTAATGAGTCTATGATTCTATATTGTGAGGGACAATAGAAAACAAATGACAGAAGTACATCACATCTGTTACTTCTGTGATTCCCATGATGGAGTTCCGCTGACCCAGCCGGGTTCTACATGGTTGCTACATGCCAGCAAAAGCCACAAAAGTGTATTTATTTTCCCAGCTGCATGGCCGTGTGCAAGGGTTCCCAGTCTGCTGCCTTTTTTTCATGTTCGCCTCTAGTAGCTCACACACTACACAGTGCTCTTGGCAGCTGAGAAGATGGCTCCATCCCTGCCCTGGGGAGCTCACTGTCTGAAGAAGTACAACTAAACAAACAGAAGAGTGGGAGCACACCACTTAAAAGGAGAGCTGTGGCCACACTATCGCGGCAACCATTGCACCCCAGTGTAACACCACCAAGTGACTGAAAACACTGGAGGGAAAGCATTAATGCATGCAATATCTAATATTGCAACATCAGCTTTGAAAGTGGAGCTGTTTCCTGATGGAGGAGCTTAGCTCAGGCTGTCAATGAATGCCACCAATTTAGTTATATGATGTCCTTCACCGTGCCCTCAGCAAGGGAGACTTGTCTGCACCAGGCAGGTTTGTGCTGCAAGGAGCTGTTGATCAGCAGCTCCTGAGCTTGTGTCTCACTGCTGTTTGCAACCACGCTGAGAAGCTACATGGGTGTTTCCTCTATATTAATGCCAAAATTGAGAAGTCAAGCACAGTCTAAAATGCTTTTCCCTGTGGTTGACAGAAGGTCACAAGCACCGCAGCTCCTCGGGTTCCAGAGTCTTGGCTGACTTCACTTCCCAACCGTGTCCAGTGTCTGGAGACAGTCCACAAGCTTCCTCATAACAGCACTGGGCAAGAAAGCTTTTTCTCAGCAGTTTTTTCTAGCACTTTGCTTTAACCTCGCTCTTTGGCATTTTTTCCAGCACAGCCTTAAATTTCTAGAGATGGTATTATAAGCCTGGCTGCTGCTAAAACGTGTGCCAGATGATAGTCTTGCTACAGCGAGTGGCTGCTAACTCAAGCGACTGGCTTGCGTTAGACTGGCTTTTTCCAGTGCCACGCTCCTGAGTGCTTGTTCAGAGCCAGGTGACAGCTGAACTGCTCCAGGAGAGGTAGAAAACGCTGGGACAGGCGATAGTCCGTAATGTGTGAGGTGTGGCTGAGCCTCCGATGGGACTGGCACGGACACGCTACAGCGCAGCCGGGGCAGGCACCACGGCAAGTGGAGGTCTTGCAGAAGTCTTTTGGTGCATTTCAGGCATGGGCTGACATTCTGTGAACTATGACATTTCTGTTAAATTGGAAGAAACTGGAAGTAAATGATGGATTATTCACCAAGTTATTTGCTGTTAGCAAGTGTCAGCAGTAGCAGGGGGAAGAGATGACAAGAATTTGACAATATAAGGTTCTTATATGCTGTTTACTTAGGAATAGATGTCCCCTTAGGAAGATGTACTGTTGTCCCCCTCCATGGATTAAATTCCTTTTTCTCTGGTTCCTTTCCAAAAATCTCTTCCTTCTGTGACCGTGTCCTTTTTTCCTTGCAGTTTCTGACAGCCGTTGGTTGACACACACTTAACTTATGGATGAGCTTAAGTGATTTTTAATCTATATTTAAACTAAGCGATTAAGCAAACAAACAGGGCAGCTCCCACAGGTTCGTTTCTCAGGTCTTGCCCCTCTCCTGACAGCTAACAGCAGTTGCAGCTTTAGTTTCACAAGGCAGCAAGGAGTCAGACAATTTGGTTTTGCAAGATTTTTGTACAGGTTTGGTATTTTTGCAGTGAAAGTCTGTCCCATTCCTAGAGCCGCTGAACCGACAGCCACGGGGACGGGCTGTGCATGCGTAGCAGGCAGAGCAGGAGAGCCCCACTGAGCCCCACTCCCTGACGTGCTCCTCCGCCAAGACCAGCTCTCTGCCCGAGTGGGGAATACGCCGTCTGCAAGGCTATGTTTGGCCTCTCTCCCGGGAATTATAATTAGTACCAATTATGACGGTGTTCCTCATGATGTGAATTCCCATCCACTGGGAATTAAGTGCAGAAGACCAAACTCTTTTCAGGCAGACTGACTACAGATTTCGGCTACTGTTAGCGTTCAGCCGTTATGCAGTTGAGCTGCACTATCATATGTAGCTTCTTAAAACAAACAGAAAAGCTGTTCCATTAGAGTACACAGTGATTTATAGTGGAAATGAATTTATATATTTAGGCAGTGTGTGATTGTCACCACTGAAAAAACTTTAAAGATCTGTACAAATTTCTATTATTAAACAAGCACAGTTATTTCTGCCTGTTTCTATGAATTATAAGCCACCTTTCTCACTAGAGCTGCGGCAAGACAAGTCCACCTATGGACCAAGTTAAAAACAGTAACTAAGCCAACTTGCATGAGGAGGAAATTAGGGCTTGTCCCTTGTGGTGGGGGCAATGCTATGGATCAGCTCAAACTATGCCATGTAATTTCCCTTCTGAAGTGCAGTGTGACAATATTGGGAAATTGTGATGCCGGGATTTTTTGCAGCTAGTGGTCCTGACTTTCGCTGGCTCCTGAACAACATTGTACCTCCGACAGCATCATATTCTGCCTCCCTGGCCAATCTCATTTGTAACTTCATAACTATGTGTGTCCACAGACCAGCCTGCCTGAAACTCACAGAGTGGGAGCCACTACCACAGCCTTCTGCAAAGGTTACCGGAGTACTCACATTGCCTCAGAAAAAGCATTGCATGTTGTGGGAGTTAGCAGACCTCAGCTTTAAAAATAGCACGGCTCCCTTCTTACCAAGGGAGAGAGAAAAATTTATGGGCCACTCTTAACACAGCAGTGAGCAACCCTGGCCTTTAGCTTTATCTGTGTTTGTACAAGTGGGCTGCGTATGTCAATACACGCCCTTCGCAAATGATGCCCTTGGATCACATTTCTGAATCCTTTCACAGCGCTATGTGTGAGCAAACATGAAACAATCAGAAATGGGGGGGATGATGAGAGCAGGCGACAACGCCATCACGCACCAGGGCAGGTGGGTCTGGATCTAGATTGGAAAAGAGGCTAAACTGGAGTGCAGGTGCGTGAGCAAACCGGATCCTGTGACACCAAGAAGATACGCTGAAGAATTCGAGATACAGCTGCTACCCGTCCGGTCACCTTCATATTCGCAAGCAATGAGACAACCAGTGCTGAGTCACCCGGCGTTTTGTCATGCACCTGAGTGTGCATCCTCCCTGGGAAAAAATCAAGCGTAATTACCACTTAAAAGAAGTGACAGACAAAAGGGTGAAGACAAGAGCCTGAGTCTGGTTTTCCCTTGCGGTGTGCCTCGTCTAGTCGCTGCAACCTGCAGGAAGTGATGTCAAATGCTTCTTCGTATCATTTCATGTCAACCTTGCAGAGGCAGAAAGAGCCACAACACACAAGTCAGTGGAAAATCAGGCTTTGGCTATTCAGAGAAAAATTACTACAGCTGAAATCAAAGGAAGAAAGATCCTAGTATTTGCTTTGCCATATAGAGCTCTTGGTTGATAGGAGTTCTGTAGTTTCTGAGTCCACAGCAAGAAAAATAGATTACGATTCTATAGCAGCTAATGGGTACTTCTCTTGTGCACTGGAATGTGTGATTCTGAAATGCCTTTTAGGAAAGTAAAAAAAGGAGAGAAACAATGTGAATACAGCCTCCACTGTTCTGGCCTCTGAACTACTTTACTCCTCCTTGGAAATAAAAGCAATACCATGGGGGATGCACAGAGATGTTCTGGTTCTTCTGTTTACTGCCACTCTAGTTAAATGCAGAGGCAAGAGCTACAACAATATTATACTACATTTTAAGATTACAGATTAATAAGTTTAAATGAAATGACAATGCCACTAGCTCCAAAAATATTTTCTTAAATCTTCCAAGGAAAGATAAGCACCTATATTGTACTCAGCCCCTTTCTCGAAGACAAATTCATCTCATATATGATTTGCACAGGAATGAGTCCTACTTCTCAGATGTTCTAGAAATAATTTAGAAGTATGTTGCCATCTGCTGGAGAAAGTACATCTTTTAATAAATCAACTGATAAATGTGAAAGAGGGGACAAAGTTTGAGGCACTCAAAGCCCTTTGAATGCGAAACAGAAACAGCAAACTTCAGACTAAGGATAGGTTGGGAGACAATAGTCTGAGCTTAATTCAATTATGTCAATCAATTAGACACTTTACGAGAAAAGAGGAGTTAACACTTAACTGGAACGGGTGAGGGAATTAGCAAGACGAAGGTGATAAGGTTCATACCCCCCATGTGAAACAGGGAAAGGCAGGCAGTTACCACCGAACAGCGAGGGGCTGCTTGAAGAGGTATCGCTAGGAAAAGCATAAAATGCTGTAAGACCACTGTCTCCACGAAGTTACGAGTTTCAGTTCTCAGGCTTATAATTTATAGATCTTCCTTGAGTATCAGAACCGAGGGATTAGCCACAGAGCGCTGGTGATGGGGAAAAAAGGTTTTCTCACTGTAAAAGCGTGTTTCTGCCCTTTCTCTCTGGTGCTTGTATGTTCATTCTAAGACTGATGGGTTAGGCCCAGAGAATTTCCAGAAGGGCACTTGCTCTGCTTACTGAAGGGCAAAATGCTCTGGAGTGCACGTGTAGCATCAACAGACCTTGATAGTCCACTTGTGGGAAAACTTCTTAAGGTGTCAGAGGAGCTGTGGTACGCAGGTCTGCGATTGCTGCTCTGGCATAACACAGTTCCACCCAGCGTTTGCTGGTCTGCAGGAAGTCTGCTTCTGATAATGAGTTTGGAGAGCTTGGGAGGTTGGTTAATGGTTAGGAGGTGGGCTCTGGCTAACTCATTTCAAGCTTTGATCTCTTCCAGTGTAAATGATAATTGTTGTATGGCTTCCCATGCAGGATCCAGTTCAGGTTCTCACGGGTAACTGTGATACCCATGGGTACACAGCCACGGCACTTTCTTTTACTGTAGCAAATTTGTACATAGAATTCAAGTGGCACTCCGAGACACTGTGTCACTGGGGAAGTGTCACTCTTGGGAGAAGGTCCCTTGATTGGGTGGGGGACATAGGTATCTGCAGCACTCTCCTCAAAGCGGGTGCAGGGGTGTCTGAGACCTGGCTGTATATTACACCTTCGTTGGTATCTTACGGAGGCTGTTGCATTTGGGGAAATACACCTATTTGCCTATGGCTTTTATGATGCAGTGTATTTTTTTTGTTGATCACAGTGAAAGAGTATGCTATACACAGTGAGGTGATGATGAGTACCACATCTGTAGTGGAAATCTGTGAGGAAGTCCAGGGTTTAATTCAAATTATAACGTGTCACTAGGTTATCTCAGGGGCAGTTCAAGTCATTTAAATCTGAGCTGCCTTTGTTCTGCCCTTACCTTTTCCCACAGCCATGTCTTCCTGCCCTCTCTTCTGCGCTAACACTCATGTTTAGATCATGGATCACAGAGTCATCCGCTGCGGGGCAATGAACTGGCTCACTCCGCAACCTTACATGCACTAACACTGGCACAAAGTGTGGGCTGGACAGGGCAGCCAGGAATGACAGAGACAGTGTTGTGGAAGCCCAGATTTAGACAGGCTTAATCTGCTGGGAATCTGGACCTTGGACACAGTATATGTTTGTCAATGCCATTATCTAGAAGCTGTTCCTCAAGGCAGCTGAAGAGATCAGCATGTCATGCAGCATCTAGATGTTGATAGCTGTGCCCATAGCTTGGAGAAAATGTTAACTGTTTAAGCCAAAATTACTGCAAGTGTGACCACAGCCATAGAAAAACAAGACCAGAATTTAGGTTTCCAATCCAAACATCTCACCGAAATCACTCAATTCTCTCCCACAAGTCCCTCTTACAGACTTATAGCACTACTACACACAAAATGTAATCATCTGATTCTCCACGCATTCCTGGTGAATCAAAGGGCTGATAAATCTTTTGCCTGCAAGCCTTGCTCTCCCCTTCTTTTCAGAATTCAAATCTGTGAATGCAGCACTGGGATATAATTATTGCACATGTTTGTAAATTAAATAATCACAGCAGATGATAGTGCAGATGGATGGAGGCAGGCTTGTAGGCCTGGGTTAGCTTTAGGCTGATGTTTCATTTCCAAATAAGGTGAGAATCTGGCTTCCAATTTAACCACACTAAAATCAGACACAGGTTTCTCATGAGGTATCGGCCCTAACTGGGAATAACATCTACCAGAATGAGAATGAAAATCTCTTCCATTTCTAGAGCTGACCAAGGTAAAAAAAAAGGTATGTGCTGATCTAGGCTTTGAATGGAAACACCCCATAGAGCTGGACACTGAGAAATTTGTACACAAATTTCAATTTAGGCTAATTTCCAGATATATTTCAAGAGAGTTTATTTCCCTCTTATCAAATAACCCTTCAGTTTTCTACTGCTGAAAATGTGACTAAAAAGAGAAAAAGTCGCTATGGTTGAAGGCAACAGGGGAAGACCTCATCTGAAATGAGGGGTCAAACTATGCTCACCCCTGTTTCACAAACATGAGCTGAAGCCGCAACTGATGCAGAGAAGAACTACTCGGATGCTCCAGGAAACTAATTGCCTCCTCTTTTTACGAGGAGAAAGGCAAGAATTTCTTGGTTTGGTAAACCCTTGATTTGGTACATCCTGGATTTGGTACATCTGAATGAAAGCTTTGATTGGTGATGATTTTTGCAAAGGAAATTAATGCTCTAAAATGTTCCGTACACTGAAGGACAGTGTTTGAACAAGAACAAAAGGATTCAGACTAGCCACAGCTTACGTTGGACTAGAAATCAGAGCTTGAAATCATGAGAGTAATCAGCATTTGGAACAGGTACGAGCTGGAGCAGTTAGGGGAAAAAATACCCACACTTTCAGACAGAGCTTGATAGGAATAGAGAAAGAACTATATGATGTGGTGTCTACAAGAGTAGGAGAATGGATCTGATAGTGCAAGAAGTCCCTTCCTACCTCATTACCCTAAACCTAATGTAATTTATCTGTGCCTTTTGAGAAGCTGAAAGAGAACAGTTGCTGTTTACGATGATCAGGATGATTGGAGAGCAAAGGAATGTGGTTTTGTTGTTTTGGCTCAGAGCTGCCACATAACGAGGGTAAACAGCACAGGCTGAGGCTGGGTCTCAGCTCCTGCCAGTGCTTGCAGGCAGGCTGAGTCAGGAGGAGCCATGGTAGATTTTTACCAAAGTAGGCAGAGATGACCCCACGGAGGCACATCATGGGAGCCTCCAGGATCCCAGCTAGCAGTGGGACCTGCTTATCTGGCTCAGTGCTGGGGAGAAGGCCTGAGGCTGAGCAATGCAGACCGGGAACCCTCGTTTATGGGGATGAGGCGTCTGGTAAAAGGGCAGAGAAACAGGAGATGTAACTTTGTGCAAAGCCAACCACATGCCACTGCTACTGGTGGTGCCTCACCACCACCTGAAGTGCAAGCTAAGTTTGGGAAGACCTCCTCTATCTTGTAATAGATCCCTCTGTGTTGCAAACCGTCCCTTACTCTGTGGGACAACATTTCTCGGTTCCTTCCAAAAAGTGTTGTGAAGATTATGTAATACTATACAGCATATAGTATACATATAGTACAGCATATAGTATACCTATAGTATATACATGTACATCTGTATTCATTTTCCATATGATGAAACCCAAAAGTGTTGTATAAGAGATTAGTCTTTTTGTTAATGCCATCGTTGTACATTCTGCTAGTTTAACCTAGAGGGTAAAGCTGTAAGTAACAACTGTTGGCATCAGAACACAAGAAAACCCCAGGTTTTAAGTACTATTTAGTGATAAAGAAGCTGGGTCCAACACACTTAGTCTAGAAAGCTGTGATAAACTTGCAGAGCAAACTTAGCACAGTTCGAGGTCAGCTTTATGCTGGGTCCCCATATGCTGTGCCACGATCATTATTTTAGCAATAAAGATTTTACCACTCTCTGCTACAGAAGAGTGACAGCACAAGAGTTTTTGCTGGAGTGTTTAACACCCAATTCCTGGTTGCCATCAGCAGAATCAAGGGAAAACACTATATACGCAGTACCATCACAACTAAGTGATCCCACCAAAGCACGCTGATGCACTCATGAGGCGATGTATCACGCACACGGCTGCACACGACAGCATGTCAGCGAGTAAAAGCCAAGGGGCCTGCACGCCTCGCTGTGTCTACGCGCACCCCAAGACTTGGAAGCAAGGGTGCAGGCCGACTAGCCATCTTCAGGGTATTATTAGGGACACGACGGTCCGGGCTGCGATTACGGGCGTAACTAACGACCGCGAAGCCGAGACAAGACGCTCTCCCA
>NW_010510157.1:0-48086 GCF_000687285.1 Phaethon lepturus
CCCGGCTGCTTCGCTGCGCGCCCTCCTCCTCCTCCGGGCATCGCCTCCCAGCACCGCCTGGTCTTCCCCCTCCCTTTCAATTACGGCCTTTTCTGCAGCGGGACTCGAGTTGGTTCCTTGCGATGGTTCGGGGGGGGTAAAGCAGTTAACTTTGTGCTGCCCAGTTTCCTTCCGACTGACGGGGGAGAGGGCGCTTCGCCTGTGTTCTCTGAAGGGGCAGAGCAGGAAATGCCAGGACGCTGCAGCACGGTCTGGCACGGACAGGGGAGCAGGGGTGATAGTGAGATGGTGAATTTGCCCCGTGCCCTTGGCCAAGTCATTTACTCTCTTGCTTTTTTGCTGCTTGTATTCTGGGAACAGCTGACACCCACTGTCTTGTTCAGCTGATACTACAAAGCATCCAGTCCTTCAGACAGGTGCAAAATTGTCATTCCTCATCAACCTCATAATTTGCTCTTCTATTGGATAAAGGTCATTAAATGGGTTTTGTTCAGCAACTGGCATATACGTAAATAATTTGTCCTCATATGATTTTTGTCTATTTAATGCTTTTATTTCTTGGCTTTATTGCAAGACTTGCTGCATTTTCTTCGGGGAGCTCTTCTGCTGAGGCTGTGTACCCTTCTTTGGCTCATATGAGGCTTCTTTGGCTTTTTTTCTGGTATATTTTGGGAGAGGCAGAGCTTGTTTTGGGATGTGTGACTTTCCTTCTTCTCTGACAGTTCATTCTTTCTATTAATTGCAGGAATAGGGCTCCTGTTTTACCTGGTGTACAAAAGCAAGGAGTACCAGAAGGAGGCATGGTGCAGGCAGCCGTGTGGCCAGTTTAGCACTTTCTTGAAATGTATTGCCGCAGACCAAAAACCTGATTGTTGTTTGCTCTTCATCCTATTCCATGATGTAAAACCAGGGTGGGATATCTCAAATTAAATAATTATTTTAGACATTTTTAGACATTTAGACAATTAAGACATTTATGTTTAGACATTTTAAAGACTGGTGGTCAGCTCATACATACTCCTATTGAAGGGTGGGGGAGGCAAATAATACAGTTGCATATTTAAAAGATTAAATAATTTTAGGACATATATAATAATGCAAACTACCATTAATTTATATAAATCGGCTCTCCATCTCGTGGGCATTAGTCAGGTGCTTGTGTGACTCGGGAGGTTTTCCCACCACATGTTAATGCATAAGCAGGTGTGTTTTGGAACATCTTGTGTTCAGTTAAGCATTAATCCAGTGGTTCCCCCCAGCATCCCTATTAACTCTGGTTTTGTCCTTCTGACTCTGATTATAGGATTGCAATCTTAGTTCTGCAACTGAATTTCCGTTATGACCCAACTCATGGGCACCACTGACTAAAGTGGGGCTGTGGCCCCGATTTGGGTAATTCTGCAGGAAGATACAGGCAGTTACAGGAGGCTGGATGGAAAAGTCTTGGCTTTGCAAGCCTGATGGGTTAGAAACTAGAACCTCTCTAAATTCTAGTGGTTTCAGAGCTGATCTCTGCTTCCACCAAAGCCTTCCTTTGGGGCATCTCTCTTGTTTGCATCAAGGGATAGAGGTGTGTGTGCGTGTCCCTCCCCAGCATAAGCCTGGTGAGTAGGCTATAGAGTGAGGAGAGGGCTTGACCATTACTGTATGCCTCGGTTAACTCTAATACAGATCAGTGCGTGTGAGAGAAAGAAACATGGACTAATGAGAATGCCTGCCTGTTTTCTTTTGGGGAAACAAAAAGCTGACTCGCAGCTCGCTGACATTTCTATAGTCACGTTGCATTGGCAGGACAGGCAGCACCAGTAGTTCTTTTGGAAAGGCAGGACAAGGGGATCAAATGTGTTGTCCCCATCCCAGTCCCCCCACCCTTCTCCACCATGTGAAAGGATCTCTTTGAGTGCAAGACGAGAGTGAGTCAGTGAGGCTCCGCAGGGGGATATAAAGCCAGCTTTGTAGTAGCCCTCTCTAGGCTTTCAGTGCCCTAGACCATGCAGTGCAATGTCACTCTGTTGCAGCCCTCCTTACCTGAGCAGGGCCAGGTCCTTCACGCTTCAGCACACACATTTCACTGCTCTGGCGACACTAATCTGTAACCTGCTGTTCTGCTGCTTCACTCGCTCTTCTGCTTGGTGAGTTAACCTCCCAGGCCGTGGGAATGCGTGAGCCAGCTGCCGCTGTAGACCCTTGCAGGGTTGGTTTGTGATGCTTTGGTAGACATGCAGTTATGTTCCCCGCAGACACATATGCGCACGCATACAAGTTAAGAAGCAAACTGCATTTGTTAGATCTCTGGCAAGTTCAGACATGCCTTAAAGGGTTTATAATGAGAATAAATGAAGTGCTCGCTTTCTTACTTTTCCCCTCTGTGACCCACTTTTTGTAGATGAAGTTGGTAAGCCAACTAGGGCACTCCTTGGTAGAAAAGAAAAATCTCCACTTTGTTCTTCCTTGCAGTTAAGCTAATTCTCTTCCACAATAACTCTTGTTGCTGCTTGGCTGCAGGATTTTATCTCTAAATGCCTGATGAAGTAAGTGTTTCTGTGTATCTAGTATCAGCATTTTGATTAAGAGACAACTGGCCACCTCTGCTGTGAAGCCCAAGTTTTAAAAAGCTCCTCTAAATTCTGGCTGCTTTCTTAAAAAAAAGAAAATAAGTAACCACCTGCTTCTTTATCTAGTGAAATTGGTGTCTTCACTGGTTTAAGTTAGGGAGTGTTCTAGAAGAGAAATTACTTCCTGCCTGTATTACTAATGAGCATATCTCTGTCACCAAACTCTTTTTTACATACCCAAAAGCACTCATTTTTGCCAGAAATCTTTTGAAGATTCCTGGAAGAATCTAATCATCTTCACATGGCTAGTTTGCTATGGCTGGTGGAGCTGGTTGTGCAATACTGTATGAGCAAATGCCTGGTTTTCATGGATGTACGACTCTATCCAAATTTTGGCTGCTGATCCGAAGTATGTGTTAGCAGATCAAGACCCAGCTGGTATTACCTGAATAGTGCTCCCTTGTGACCTCAGTCTGGACTCTATTTCTGTGACTTAATGTACATTCTGGTCTCTTCAAATGTAGATTTCCTCTCCTTCAAACCACAAACAATAAAATTAGAAGCTCTCCAATGTGAAATATACGGTCATACTCTGAACTCTGAGGTGTAGGGATCAACAGGACCTCTTCACATATTTATCCTAGAGCCATTCTGATTGGACATGGAATATATTTGGCCAATGATGCAGATTTAATAACTGCATATTTCATCCACCATGCCTTTTGCAGATCTCAAAGGTCTGAAAGCATTTAGCAGAAGAGATTGACACCACTGTTTGTTTTACACGTGGGGAAGTGGAGGCAGAGAGACCATATGCAAGGTGCCAGGAGCAGAACCCCAGTTCTGCTCCAGGGTTTAATCCCTATGATTCCTACAAAAAACCACTCAAGTCTTTATCAAAAGACACCTTGCATTTGGAAGGTGGAGTTCTTGTCAATAAAAATAATTACCAGATCGTTTTCCCTTTTGTTTCCTAGATGTCGCCATGCTGCCATAGCGAAGTACTTTGGTGATGTCACCCCACCTTGTAACAAGTGCTGTGATTACTGCAGGAACCCAGGGGCAGTGAAAAGACAACTGGAGTCACTGGAGCGCTGCAGCAACAGCTGGAGCAAAACCTGCATTGGGCCCACAGGTTCCTCCTGGGATGCCTATGACCCAGAGCTGTATGAAGGCGGGAGGAGAGGTTGCAGAGGTTTTAGCAGGTCTGTACTTGGTAGCTGAAGCTCAGTTCACAGGAGCTATCAGAAAGCAGAGAGCATCTCCCAGCTGCAGGCCCAGCCACTCCTATTTTCAGCACATGTTTCTGTGTGGTGGTATTTTCCTGTAACTTCCTGGCAGCAGGAGCTGGAATTTCATTTTCCACACACTTTGGCAGCCTTGATCACATTCACGTCCCAGAGAGCCAAAAGCTGTTTTGACTGACCTAAGAATTGCCCTGCAGAATGTAATTGGTTCAAGAAACTAGCCTGAAATTTTTTGAAAGCAGTAAGTGGGCTCAACCCGTTTACAGTCACAAGGATCAAAAATGTTTACACTGAGACCAACGTGACAGCAAAGTATGGCATGGTCCAGAGTTCATTCCTGATTTAGTACAGCTGTCTGTGGGCCGCTGACAGGACTTAGTCATCATAGAGGATGTAACAGAGCACCAGTGTCAGCTTCTTCTGCAGATAGATTGCTAAATTTTAGTTTTTCCCTATCAGGCTGGCAGCAAAAGGAAAACGTGCTGTGAGAAACATAATAAATTCTGTAAAATGCTTGGCAATGTGGAGGTGACAACTTCTCTTCCTCCTTGTTCTCTGGCTGAGTTGCAGCGATTGTGCAGCTCTGCCAGGATGCAAGTTTTGCTGCCTGTGCTGCCCATGAAGCTCTGCCAGGAAGCACAGCACTGCCAGCTGGCCTAGCCCTCTGCTTTACCTTAAACAGCTTGAGATTGTAGCTTTGTTCTTCAGGCAGGTCCAGATGAGTCGGAGGAAACCGGTGTACTTCTGACCTAAGCTTGTGTTTGATCTCAGGACCTGAGAAGACACAACCAATGTTGTTGTACAACACACTGTTTGCCACTTGATTTCTTGAGCCTCTCCTTGACTTGGTTGTAGCTTTGTCTTAGAAGTCGTAATAGTCAACAGCCTTTAAGCTCTGATTTGTGATACCTGGAAGTTTTGGCTGTGACAGCTGTGGAAGGCAGTAGACTCTTGGGCTACATGTGGCAAGAATCAGCTGCTGCATTTCAGTGTATTGGTGATGGGGATTTCATTTAATACAACAGGCTGTGAACAACTGAAGCTGAGAAACGGATGCTTTGCCCTTTCTGCCATCCCTGCTCCAAGGGCAGTAACGACTGACAGATGGGTACATGACACAAGGCAGTGACTCCTCAACCCCATGGGAGAAGCTGGCAGAGCTTCTGAAATGGAGCCTTCCATTCTCAGAGCACTAGTTATGTGCTGTTAGTTCACGCTGCTTACTAGTTTATGGGATTAGCAAGTTCCATGCACTTTTGGAGGCCACTCAGTACTGTCCAGGTTGAGGGATAGTAGTGAGACTAAGAGCTAAGACTTGTTCAGAAAGGATGTGAAATACATAATCTTCTGTAAATGCTGGGATGACCTAGGCTTTCCAAAGCCTGTCCCAGTTAATGCTGCAGCTACAGAAATGTTTATTGCTCTTGTTTTCCTGCCTTATCCAGGTATGATGAAGAAAGTGGTGGGTATGGGGATGAAGCCAATGAAGAGAGTCGGAAGCGTGAGTGGAACAACTTCTACAAAAAGCAGATGAGTCTGCGCAAAGTGAGTTGGTATCCTTTTGTAAGAGATTCACAGATTGTTTGCTGTGAGCTTGTCTTACAGACATAAAGGCTTCCTGGCACTAATGAAAGTAAATTATTGCAGTTTGCTGTTGCTTGTTCTGTTTTTCACTTTTTGTACCTCTGCTTTTGCTGTGTTCTCCGCATTGTGGGTCAGTCCCATAATATGAAGGAACCCATATTCATGTACTGATTTCTCTGCAGTGCTAATGGAGAGGGTCCTGTTGTCTTTAACACCTCTGATATTAGTAAAAACAGATTTCCTCATTCAGTTTCTCTTGCATGTTCCTATAGCAAAAGTGAACTTTTGGTTCTGATTCTCATCTTTTGTCTCCTTTCCCTAATTTTGGTGCCTTTTCAGTACCTTTGTAACTTCAGCATTAATTTTCCCTGGAGCAGCGATATAAAATGTGTCTTTTGTGCTTCTAGACCTGCATGTGTGTTGCAGGATTGGAAACGTTTGACTGATCTTTGTTTTCTTCCAGGGCAAAGAACCAGAAAAGGAAGATTTTGTTCCTCCAAGTAAATATCTTCTTTGATTTATAGTAGGTTTTCTTTGGGAGAAGTCAGTCTTGTATTTTGCAGCTGTGTGTAATTTATACAGCATCAACACTAGATGCAACCTAGGCACAGAGGTTAGGCTTTTAGCTGTGAAAGCTTGGCTGGAGGAGATGGATCAGAGCTTAGCTTTGGTTGGGTTGAAGATATAGAATGCATCTTTCTGAACAACTTTTCCAAATAAGGAAGAGAGAAGAAAAACTCTGTCTAACCTGACTTTGTAGGCTATTTCTGCAGTGGTTATACAGCAGTATTCTATGGGCTGTAAGGAAACTGCTGAAAAACTTTGCCATTTGTAACTGTGCTACTTTAACATGGGCCCTGTCTAGCAAGACAGTTCTTGTACTATTCTAAAAGTATACTTGGTAGTTCATTTACTCTATTCAGCCTCTTTGGTTTTGGTTGGTGTTGTGGGGAGTGGAAGAGAGTTGAGCCTCCTAAGAGCTGGATTCCTTGAAAAAGGGTTTCCTGAGATGGGGAGGTTTTGGAAAGCTGTTGGTCATAAACTAGCAAAGTAGACGTTCTCATGCAGAGAGAAAAATCTCACTTCAGCTTCTGCATATTCTTTTGGAGTTTGTAGCTTCTCCAGGTAAAAAAGGTGACTGTAATGGTCCTTGAGGTGGCTGTGCAGGGAGGAGCATGGCAAGCAGTACCGACTGGTACCCTCCCAGTGCCAGCTGAGATGTTCTCTGTCAGCTCCAGCCCTGCTATGATGCCTTTTCCAAATGTCTCTTCTATGGTAGGTACCGACTGCCCCTTGAAGGATGCCTTCAGCAGGCGAATCTCTAAGCTCACAGTGAAGGTAAGAGAGGCTGGTAAACGTTCAGTCTTGCTGACTTGCAAAGAACAACAAAGATTCTGCCTTACTGCTTCAGGGAAGGAAGTCCAAGGGGCACTATGACTTTTGTCGAGTATGTCTGAGTATCCCATGTTTCCTAGGGACGGGAACACTGCTTGAAGATGCTGGAAGAAGCTTTAAGCACCAATCAAAAGGTTCCAGCAGCAGAAGGAAAAGGGTATGTGATGAGAGAAAAGAGGTAGCATATTGAGTCCCTTAATACAGAGCCTGGTCTTCCCTGAGCCACTCTCAGGGAATGGCTTTTTAAGTTATGTGGTCCAAGGATGTAGCACCACTTAGCAGCATCCTTCTTGTAGTGATATTCGGGATCAGATATGAGGATTCCTGTGTCTGATTCTGCTAAATCAGCTTGATCCAAGGAGTCGCAATTCTTCCCTGACCCACGAGATGGGGATAGTGTACTTCTCAAACTGAGCAACTGGGCAAGCAGACTTTGATTTAAGCTGTTTTCACCACCCTTTCCATTCTCCAGCAATTCACTGCTGCATCCCTTAGGACTTAATTGGAAGTTATCACTTATTCTTGCACCAGAGGGAGTGAATTTTGTACTTTCTGGGAGATGCTTAAGCATTAGTGTTCCCTTTGCAGTCTTGTCATGTCTTGTCTTGTCTTACGAGTCAAGTGTGTCTTGCCAGAAATCACTCCAGCCTGTGTTACAGGTCAGACCCTCATGCCTGTGCTGTGGAGCTGGAGTATGAAGCTTTCCAAACCAGTAAAATGGCTAACTCGTACAAGGCAACTGTGCTAAAGAAGGTAAGGCCATACGACTGCTTTATTCCCTTGAACGTGGTGTGGCCTAAGCTCAAAGGGCAATAGGGTAGAGTTTGTGTGGGAAAGATGAAGGAGAAACTCTGCTTTGCCTTGGATGTCTTCCAAATCCTTCTTGGTTTTGCTTCCAGGAGAGCCCAGAATCACATTGGTTTCACAGCTTTATGGCTTTACAGGCTTTGGAAACCTACATGCCAGTGCAAGCTTATCCAGATACCTTCTAGCTCCAGCAATAAAGGGAATGGAGAGTTCCTTAGACTGTCGCTGACAATAGAGAAGCCTTGGTTTAGGTTAGCCGATTGCCATAAGTCTCTGAAGATGTTTCTGTTCTTGAGATAGGTGTCTCTCCAGTGGAGACATTTTTTTGCCACTATGCCTTTTAGTATGTACAGAGACAGGAATGCATAAAGATTTCCGGATGCTAGAGGATATTTCTCTTCTCTTTTCAGGTAGCAGAAATCAACAAAGCCTCAAAACAAGGAGAGTTGTTCTCAGTCTTTGGGTCCAGAACTGGTGGCAACAGCAGCTTGGAAACAAAATCTGGATCTCCAGCAGAAGAGGACTTCCTCCCTGCATCCCAGGTTTACTCGGTGAGTGAGTACAGACGGCATAGACAAAGAGAGACTGGTGTGCTTTGTCTATCTGCTTTTTTATAATTTTATTTAAGTCCTTTCTGTGGCCATAGCTGTATATTTCAATTGGAATTGCTATCCCCATCTGTCCTTTGTTTTTGGAGTGAGATCAACTAGTCATGCTGGTTCCTATTAGTGAATATAATCTATGTACAGGCCGTACGTCAAATAAGTTTTTCTTGTCTTGCTCTAACCAAGGGTGCTGTCTGTTTCCTTACCATGGGCCCATGACTTTAACCTAATTCATTTTCCTGATGTCTCAGTTGATAGTTATGATGATTAGTCCGTTTTAGAGCCTTCCTCAGCTTACAGCTGCACACACTGATGTATACAGAAACTTAGCTCCTCTCAGGGTTCTGCACACAAGGCTTCCTAAAGGCTCTCATATCCAAAATTTCTTCTTCTTCTTCCTTTCTCCTTAGTTCAAACCCAAGCGTGTGGGAGCAGGATTTCCAAAGAAATCCAGCTTGTTCCAGACAGCTTCAGAACTGTTGAAGGTCCAGGAGGAGAGTGATGCAAAGCCTGTCAAAAAAGAAGTAGATTGTCCAAATGGGCAAGACAACAGCAACTACAGTCTGGAACAGGACACCAGAAACCCTGTTCTCCAGAAGAAGGAAATAGCAACCAAAGCAATGTGTGAGAGTGCTGAGGTAGAATTATTCCTTCCTGAAAAGAAGGGACAGCAACCCAGTCCAGACACAAAAGCTGCCCTTGGGGATAGCCCTGCTAAGAAGTCCAAACCTAGCAAGAAGCAGCAAATGCTCGCGGAAGCAGCCAAAAAAGAATCACAGGATATTTCCAAATTCTTCTCCCTCCCCAAAGGTGGGTCTAAAGCCAAAAGTTGCAGCTCAGCAAAGGAAGATATCTGTTCTGCAAGCACACTACCTCAGGTTTCTTCTCAAAGCATGTGTCAAGATAAATCAATACCTCAGAAAAACAAAGATGTCTCTGGAGAAGATGTGACTGGACAGTCCCAGGCAGAGAATGAAGAGCTGGGAGAGACAGAAGTAACAGTGACAGAGAGGGAGGAGGATTTTAAGACCCAGCAGGCTGCTGAATCTGAACTTCTTCAGGGAGCGATTGATGTAAAATCTAGGTAAAATCTCTACCTCTCTGCTCCCTGTGTTGCCCTGTTAATGAGCTGCAGAGCTCCACCAGCCTTGTCCTGAAAAATGGGAATCTGTATTAGATCTCTAGGCTGGTGAGGGAGACTTGCTTTACCATAAAGTCACATGGCCCCTGATAGTGAACATAGTAATATCTTCACTGTGGAATGATTAAAATTGTCCTTCTTCCCATTCTTCCCAGTAGTGTTGCTGAAAACATTGCAGAAACTGAACTAACTGTTGTTGGGGAAGGTGAGTGTGGGAAGCGACCAGGATCAGATGAGGTAAGACTTTAATGGATGTTGATTTCCTCCATTTCTTCTGCTCATCTTGTGCCAAGTTTCCTTCTGGGAGTGATGCTCCTAGCCTGAACTTCACCTGATAGTGTTATTTATCTGGGGAGAGCCCAGCTGCAATTGCAGTGGAGAGGAGAACTGTAGTTGTGTTGCACTCCTGGTGTCCCCCTGCTGCTCGCTGGGCCAGTGCCAGCAACTCAGACTGCAGTGGAAAGTTTCCCCGCCACTCTGCTTTGTTTCCTCTCCTCTGCAACACATGTGACTGTACCCTTTGCTGATGACTTGCCTGGAATGAGTCTCTCCACCCCCTCTAGATCTGTAACTAACTATAATTAGCAAGCTGCTTTCTCAAGTCAAGGGAACAACCACAGACCAGTGACGCACAGGACCACTGGGAAGCAAACCATGCTCACAGCCTTCCTTGCCATTCAGTCTCTGGTTCTGCATTTAGCATCTGAGACTGCCTGGTAGCTGTCTTTGTTGAACAGTGCAGTTTTCTCCTTGCTCTTTCAAATTGAGCAGGAGTGTGGCACTCCTGAAGTGGTTGATTCTTCCTGAGGGGTGTATTCTCAGCAGACATCCTGAGAAGTCTTTTCCTGTCAGTTTTTCCTGTGTAGGATGGGGTCTATCAATTAGCTGCCCTAATAAGAGCGTAGGGTAATCTAAATGTCGTAGTTTTACTGGCTTTTTCTTAGAGTCCCTTTTATGTGGTAAACAGCGTATTATGTCTGCACAGCAAAATGGGTTACAGAAATTCCTGCATGGTATTCACTATAGGGAGAGCCTGCATATAGAGGATGCTGCAGAGATTCCTGTTCTCAGAAGACAGTAGATGCTTGGAAGTGTAATGCTGCCAACAGGAATTGATGGGTTTGGTTTTCTTCTGTCCCATCTCCAGCATATGGAAAGTCCTGCAACAAAGCGGCTACGGAGAGTGGCAAAATGTTCTATTCTGTCCCAGCCAGAAAGCAAAAGTGTTGGTCCAACAAAGAAGAAAGTGACTTTTGATCCAAGCTTATCGCAGTCTGATAAAGAAGGAACCAGCAAGACTGTACAGCCAGTGACCAAAGGCATGTCCCTCAAAGAAACAGCAGACATCGTTGTCAAATATTTGACCCCATTCTACAAGGGTGGCAAATTTGCTTCCAAGGTAGGGCACAGCTCAAGACCCTCTCTAGCAGAAGGAGATGGCACCTCCCTAGTGATCTGGGGCTCTAAGGCGGGGAAGATGATCTGGATGCCACATTTCATTTCCAAGTCACATCTTGGTATGAGCTGTTTCAGTGACTCCAGGTGCAGCACCTCATCTCTCCCAAGACAGGGTTTGTGTGTGATTTAGAGTGGTATCATGTTGGTTCCACACTTGTTTGTGATTGTTCATGTTTTCACACTAAACTCTGGCAAGTTTTTAAAAATTACCTGTGGCATGGCAACAGATCAGATTCAATTCTGGTGTAGTTTACTTGACGTATTCTGCAAGTGTGTGTGCATGTGCTTCTTCTCCAGCACTGCAGGGCCAGGTGCATTTGCAGGTTTGCAAGACCCCTATAGTCTAAATCTAGGAATGGTTTGTGCTAGAGACGGCCTGTGTTAAGGGCAGGACAAATGTGGAAACAATCTGGTGAGGTAAACAATGTCTGCATTCTGCTCTTTATCTTCCCCAATTCTGCAGGATTTGTTTAAGGGCTTTGCTCGGCACCTGTCTCACTTACTGACTGAAGAACAGAACCCTGCCCGCAAGACTGGTGAGTTGGCAGCCGGGGAAAGCACCAAGAATCGTGGGTTCTTTTGATGGTAAATGCATTGATGTCTTTAGAGGGGGCAGATGTCTTAAGTATCATCTCAAAGGTGGTGCTTCCTCTCTTGCAGTGAAGGAGGAAGCACAGAGACTCATCAAAGAGTTTTTCAAAACGAGGGTCAGGTGTGAGAGTGAGACAGACTGGCAGGAGCTGCAGAGCTCAGAGAGCTGATCCTTGCATCATGTTGGCTGTCTTCCTTCAGCACTTGGGACCAGGGTATCTCAAAGAACTCAGCCACAGAGGGTTTCGTGAAACTGCAGAAGCGAGCTTTCTTTTCCGACTGCATTTTTGCTTGCTTCTGTTCTTAGTGACACGCACTTCCAGGAAACCAGTTTCTGTGAACTTATGGAAAGTTTCTCCAATAACCAGGGTGCTGAAGCCCTCTCATACCTCTTGCCAAGAGGTGTGAAGTCTGCATCTGCTGTGTAAGTTAGGGGCTGCTGCCTCAGGTGTTCTGCAGTGTCTCCAACCTCTACTCCCTGCAGCAGTCTGGGAAGGACTCCGACTGGAACTCTGCTTTGGGATGGCATCTTGCTTCCTAGATGGCTCCTCCCCCCTCTCTTAGTTCTTATTTCAGTGTTACCACTAGAAGCCTTACGCTACAAGTTCACATGCTTTGCTCAGGGCTGCCAATGATGAACTTGATGGTTGAGTTCCTGGATGGAATGTTTTCCCTTGAAGGGCAGGAGGGGAGCGTTTTGTTTTTACCACACAGGCAATGCCTACTTTCTGAAGGTGGAGAAACTGGGATTCTTTTTCTTTTAATCTTAACTTTTTTTTTAACTTTGTCTAGTTTTGCCTGCCCTTTAACTTAAGTGGTGATGCTCTTTCAGTATTAACCTCTCCTATAGTGGCACCAAGGTTGCCAACACTTTTTTAGCATCTGCTCGTAACCCCTAAAGCCATATTTGCTGCCTGTGCCTCACCCACAGTCAGCAATACAGAGGGCAGTGCTGCTGTTACAGCTGGTTTAGGTACTGCTGTGCCCTCTCAGATTGATACTGTGGTGCCTCTGCTGCTATATTTATATAAGGACCTGAACCTTAGGGTATCGGTGGGTTTGAAATAACCTGATTCCCTGGCACAAGTCCTTTCTGTTGGGTTTTTGTTGGGTTCTGCCTTTGTTCTATGCCTATAGATGCTGGTGGCCTCAGGCACTAGTGCTGCTAGAGGAATCTACAGCCTGAGAGGCCACCAAACAGGCTTTTGGATCCCTGTACTCAACAGATGTATTTTTTTTTTAAATGTACGGAACTGACAATAAAACAATGTTACAGCTGCTCTGGACTCTTCCTGAAAAGTTTTTCTTACCAATTAATCATACAGACGGGTCTGAGATACGTTAAGACTCCATCACTGTGAACATAGACATGAAAGTTCATCTCTGTTCTGAACAGACAGCTAATAAATGCAAGCCTGGGATGGGATGGGAAGCATGTGCCAGCAGACACCTCCAACCCCTTATAGCTGCAGGACTTCAGCTAGAACCAGAAGGAGAACCTGTAAATGTTTAACTCAAAAGTTACTTTCATCTTCAGCTTGCCCTCTGCTCACTGGAGGACAAAGGGCTTTACAAAAAGCCTTTTACACAATAGAAGTATTTTTCAGCTGGTGCCTGCTGGCCTCTGTTTTACCTTCCCATTAAAAAATCCTGTTTCATCAGCCACTTAAGTAGGGTTACTATCTCTCCGGAGTTCAGTGCTTGCAGAATTCAGCTGCTATCTGGGTGAACTTCTCAGAAATTCCTTGTTTGTCTTCTAAGTCAGAGGGGTTGAGGAAGGGCTGGTTAAGTCATGGGGTTGTGTGACAAAATGTGGGGCATTTCTAACCAGATGAGTTGTGCTTCTATGTCAGGCAGCAAAAGCTCAGAGAAAGAGAAGGGGAATAAGGATAAGTTAATCTTCTATTCTTTTCTTTCATGTCATTGCGGTACTTTACCTAGCCTTGCAGTAGCGCTGCTGAGAATGGAGGATGGAACATGCTTCAGCTGAGACCTCAGAGGCCACAGCAAGCAGCATTTGAAGGGACTTTCCTGACAGGGAAGATGCCGTAGTTACTGCTGGCATCAGCTCACCAGCAGGAAGCTAGCTGTGCATCATGACTTGCATTGGAGCACCCTCAGATCTATCCTGTTCCCAGCCAACAGTGACAACCTTTTCCTCATGCTTTGCCAGACCTGCAGGCCAGTCTTCCCATGTTAGATGTAAACCAGTATCTGTGATGTCTTCAAAATATTTCTATGTGATTATTTTATTGCAATCTCCTAAAGTGCAGATACTTTTCAGTTCAGTAGGATAGCTATAGCAATAAAAATAAATTAAGCATTTTGGTACAACACAGGACATGTTTTCTCTGTGGGCATGGAGCCATCGTTTAAGTATGACAGCTGCACGGACATGACCAACTTCTCTACAGTAGAGGCAAACATATGCATATAATTAGATCAGTAAGAAATTAACTAACAATAAACCTTCTTACCATTGCAGCTCAATCTGTGCCCCAGCATGTGTGTTAATTGTACGCTAACACTGATCTGCTTTGCGATTAAGATGCTTTCTACAAGCTCCTGCTTCACAATCCTGCTACAGAGCCTCTTGCATATCAATGCAACAGAGAAAATGCTGGCCTATGGAAAACACCAGCAGCCAGTGCAGTCATTTTGTAGCCTCCGCTTTGCGTTGTGATATGCAAATCTCTAGCAAGCATCAGTCTTCACTCATGTTAATTAATTCAAAAAAGAACAGAACAGTCCCACACTGCATAGTTTGAAGGCAATTGCTTGCATCTGTTCAGCTGCTCTGTGCTGGTGGAACAGGCTATGAAAAAACAATGGTGTGGAAAGGGTGTCTTGTGGTTTGTCTAGGCAGCGCGTGCATTGCTTTAAGGAAGAGTACTTGGGGACTGAATGGCAGGTCACAAGGGGTGAGATTATGGTCCAGTCCATCAACAAACACTGTAGTGGCAGTCTTAGAAAACAGCTGTCTGAGGTCATGGATGTCTTTTGGAAGGGTCATCTCCAGAAGACAGGGGAGGGAGCACTTAACAAGCTCAAAGAAAGGAAAACAGTGCTGTTTTGCTTGGTCATTCTCCTCCTCTTAGGCATTAGTGGTGCAAGTCTGTTTTATCCAGGATGACAACAATTGTGTGATACATTTCTTTAGCCTGTCAAAACACAAATCAGTATCAGTCATTCTCTGCCCCAGAAATGGCTGCTTCTCATAAATATTTCCAGAAATCACTTTCCATGGAAGGTACTGGGACAAAACTGCACTTTGGGGCCTAGGAAATGCAATGCTCCCATCCACCTCTGGGACAGAAGAGAGCAGTAGTACTGTCTCAGCAGAGGCTCAGCTGGGCAGTGGAGGGCAATTTCTGAATTGCCAGGAGGAAGCTGTAGGTCCAGGCTGCTCTTACCTGTGACAGTTCAAGCCACATAGCCTTGGGGCTGGCAGCTGAGCCATAGTTCAGTTCTATGCCAGGAAGCCCACCATCAGAGACAGGTCGCAGGGTTCGCATCATCTGCAGCTCTTCCAATGGAATGATGCGGGAGATCGTCTGTATAAGGAGAAAAGCCACAGCACACTCTCTGGAGCAGTCCTTACAAATAAAACCATCTGATTCTCACCAAGGATTCACCTCAACAGCCTACTGAAGGCTAAGACAAGGACTGGGGCACAGGGCAGTATGTACGGAATACAGGGCAGTCTCCTGCTGCCAGCATGTCCCTAGAACTCCTGCAAGGTTGGGACAAACAGGAATGTGACCTACACTTAGTTTTACTGTGAACCGTGCTTATTAGCATGATCACTGGACTTACAAAAGAGCACATGGTAGTACTAACTGCTCTACCACGCTTGTCACTTGCTTTGGGGCTGTTGTTAGAGTGGCTGTGATGCAGGTAAATACAGTCTCTTCCTGCACAAGTTCTTCTAAAAGTCAGAGTTAACATCTGACAGACATCAGGGCTCTGGACTCGAGGGAGGAAATGTCTGGCATACCTGGGTGGTGCCATCCACCACAATGATCTCTTCTTCATTCACGCCAAAGAAACAGGGCACAGGGATTGTGTTATCGCTGACTTTCTCTACAAAGTAGGTGTTGTAGCCAAAGAAAGGCAATTTCATCACGTGCTCTGTTAGAAAGCAAAAGGTGGCTTTCAGGCAGCAGCTTCCAGCCAGCAATCTACTGTACCAGTCTAAGGCGGTCAAAAGCTGAAAGTGTTCCCAAGCTTTTCTACATTAAAAAGTAAGATTGACAACTTCTCCCTCACCCCCCCGGCTGCTGATACTTAATTCTCAGCAGCCTGAATAGATGTCCTGTTCTTTTCCAACCAGAAAACAGATACACAGCAAGAATATCAGTTAAAACACAACTTGCACAGAGCTCTGAAAGTCTACTGCAGACTTCTACAAAAGAAGAGGGACTTCTACCATGATCACCGTGCTTGGGACCAAGTGCCAATCTGTAGGGGGAGGCTGTCAGGGAGTCATATGTCATGGCCCATTCCATGCTCCAAGGGTCCTCGCCAGCCTCATGAACTGTTCCAAAAGCACATTCAGACCAGCTTCCATCATGCCCAGAATAGATGACTCAAGCAGATCTGGATGTCTCCTCACCCATGAACTGGATTTTTGCATCCACTGGCTGGAGGGGCTGCCTGGTTTTCAGCAGCATGCCAACATGGTTCTGCAGAGCCTGGGGACTGATGGAGGACTGCAGGGTCTTTGGCGTGTACTCCTTCAGCTCTTCCCTGTGCCAACAAGCAGATACTAATTCACCCCCTGCCCAGCTAAAATCAAAAGATTTACCAGGGGGATTAAGAGGAAGGAGGGAACGTGGCAACAATTTTCAGTTGCATGTCTGGGGACAAGGATAGAGGGAGAGGGGAAGAGCACAACAAGTCATCTCTGAATTGGATAACGTGGAAGGAAACATCAAATACAGTGAGACCATCATTTTCCACACAGAAGGCGGTTATGCACCACTGACTAGTGCACTGACAGAAACCCCTCCTTTCTGGAGACAACAGGAGCTCTTCAAGAAAGGACTGTAGTATGGAAGTAGAGCCACAGGGTGTTTCTTTCACAGGCAGCGTCAGCTGAAAAACACCTTACTCTGACTCTGTCTTGCTCCTTAGCCTCCAAAGCATTACACTGAGCAGAGTTCCCTATGCCCAGACAGGTTATGCCATTACCCCCTGCTGCTGGTGGTGCGAGGGGATCTGATGGAGCCATTACCTCCGCTCTAAGTGCATAAGGATATGGGAAGGAAGAAGTGTGAAAATACAGCTGGGGGCTGCAGGACAGATGCTTTCCAGTACCCAGGGACATTTTCATTCCTATTGGGCATCTCACTACCAGGGTTGAAAACTCTGGCACTTGTGAGAAAGAACAAAGGAGCATTCATCCCAACTATAATCATGCACTTTCTTCTTGGTATTACAAACCCATGGCAGTCAAAAGAAATGTCCGTGGCACCCTCATGACCCTCAGCTCAGGAGGAGTCACAAAAGGAAATGTGGATCAGAGACAGTCAGCATTAAGCGTGTGAACAGGAGGTAAACTTTCTGATTATGGGCAGGAGTCAGTCACTAAGTAGTGACATTAATTAGTAGCTTATGTTCTCCAGAACTGTCCATTCCTTAATTATCTAGAGAGTACTTTCAGGCACCTACCCCTAACCCCTGTGGTGCCAACAGCCATTAGAGAGAGACCCACCCTGAGACAAACATACCTGGAGGGAGCAGAGTTCTGCTGCTCTCTTTTGGCCCAGTGCTGGAGCATTGCCAAAATTCCCACCTGCATCTCCATTTCTTTACTGTGGCTCAACAGTATCCTCCCATTCAGGTAATCCCACCGCATCTGAGAGGCAGCAGAGCAGAGGCCTTTCTTAGACCCTCCAGAAGGTACAGGCAGGTCTGGGCAGCACCAGGCTGCAGAGACCCACATCTTGCCTTGCTGATAACACATCCAGCTCAGGCTGATAACATGAAAGCAAAGGCTTTCTGGGCTCAGGAAGAGCATGCAGAACTGCACAAACTGTGTCTGCAACAGCACAGCTTATAGGCTAGGGCTATAAGCCTTCCTTGCATCCATAGCTTCAGTTACTAGTCATTCCCAGAAACAGCACACAAAGCCAAAGCCCTCCCACTTCTTCAGCTCCCTTAGGACATGCCCATTGGCCTGCACACTAACTCTGCCCCTGCTAGGAAGCCCTTGCTAGGGACGTTCCTAGTGTGCACTGCCCTTGTTGCTTACCTGTCCATAATGAACATCAGTATAAATTTTGTTCTCAAAATGCAGAGATGTCCTCCAGATGAGCCTGCGTAAAGTCACAGTCACCAACTTGTCCTCCAGCAGGTAATCATGAAGATACTCCTCTGATCTTATCGGCCTCACCATTTTATCTACATGTTTACACAGAGAGAGGGTCATTGCTCTTGGTGCTGAGACAACAGGCTGAGCTCCACAGCCTGGGACAGGGCCCTTCCTGCACACCTCTATTCCACCCTGCCCTTATGACTCTCAGCATCAGCCATTCTAGAGGGCACGGACCCACACAGACACACACACCTCTTTCAGGAACAAGCAACACAGCCTCTGAGAAGGCACAATCCTTAACCCTAGTACAGAAGGAAACTGCTGAAGAGAAACCTTCCCAGAGCCAGCAAGGGTGGGGCAACCATTTGAAATAGTAGCATGGTACTTCTTGTTGGAGGAACTCCTTTAAGAAAGAAGCTAGATGCTAGTCTCTACTTGCCGAGGTTATTGTTGTCACGCCTGATGGCAAAAAGAACAAAGTCCTCTATCTCCTTCTGTTCGCCTGCCCCCATCTGCTCACACATCTCCTGCAAGAGCTCCTTTGCTACCTGAAGCAAGGAAAGAAGCAAATAAGTACCATGGGCAGGCAAGCCCAAAGCAGCCCCAGAGCAGTTAAGACATACTGGGCCTGCTGGCGGGCAGCAACAGGGCTCTGGCCATTGCACAAAGAAGCAAGCTGGGTGAGGCATCCCAGCATTGTGCAGACCCTGCGGAGATACACTGCTGACAGGGGTTCCTAGGAAGTGAGTGGGAAACTGTCACAGCACTGTGGGAAGCACAGGCCAAGCCCAAGGTTCTGACAGACCAAGGAGTTCCCTGGTGTGGCTCAGAGTCCAGACCAATGAAGAAATTCAAAGCAGAAGACTCACAGTGAATGTCTTGATTCTGGTGAGGTATTCTATGCCTCCAGGCATCAGTATCACTAGCCGTCGGGCACCATGCCCCTTCTGCAAAGGGACAGTATTTAGGCAGCAAGACATGCAAGATCCCATCAGCCCCACAACGGTTTCTCCCTTTTCCTTCCTCCTCAACCCTGCCTTCCACTACTTGCTCATAGTACCTGCCTCTTCCCTGCCCACATCCCTGCCTACTCCATGGCATTGCGCTTCCCAGTCCCCCTTACAGGCAGATGCCTCGTTTCCTCTCTTGAAACACTAGCCACCCCGTAACACTGCACATGGCACCTCCTGGCAAGCCTCTGCCCTCCCTCTCTTCCCAGCTTCCCCACTTCTCTGCCGCTCAATACCAGCAATGCCTCTATCTGCACGGGCCAAGGAAGGTGGCGACGGCCCCCATACAGGAAACTTTTCCGCAGGTTGCTCTGACAGCTCTTGGCTATATCTGCAGAAAAAAGGAAAAACTTCATGTGCTGAGCCAAATAGAGGACTAAGCATTTTCTCCTATGGGATTGGGTCATCCTGGCTGTGTTGAATTTAACCCAGGGCTGCTGCTAGGAGAGGAAAGAGACTTGACCCCATCTCCCATTCTGCCAGGACATGTCCAAATCATGAGGGGCTAGACCCAGACAGCAGTAGTCCAGGGCAATAAGAGTACACAGGAATAATAGGATGGGATAACTAGAACCCTCTTCTCTGGCAGGATTCCAACCCAAATACCTCCCAGCTGATAACTCTGGAAGACCACAGTCTGCCTTTCCCCCAAGGTCTAGTTGTCAAATGACCTAAGCCGCAGGGCTAAGCTAAGCCTCCGAGAGACACACAGTTCTACTTTGCCTGGGTGAACATGCAATGGGAAATGACCTCTGTAAACAGAAAGACTAGAAGTACAAAGCAGACTCTGGCCTGCAGGCTCAGTCCCTCAGTACCCCACTCAATTCTCCTGTCTTAACAGGATAAGGGAAATTTCCCCATTGGACCATGTCCCCACATGGATCCTGTCTGTCTTTGACCACTGGGACTTACAACAAGGGGGCATCCGTTTATTTTACAGGACACAGAAACAGTCATACCTTGATGGGTGCTAGACGGATCACTGCTGGCTAGCTGCAGAAACTTGGTGGCATAGGGCATCAGGATGTTAGAAGGGAGGAAGTATCCAGTCAGCAGATACAGGAGCAACCAACCACGCAGCACACTCTCCCTGCAGGACAGAAAGAACTGTGGGTACCTTGGAACAAGACAATTCCTGCTCCAAGCAGCTCAAAGTGAGACTCTGCCCTTCTGAACACCTTTGGGAGGTGGCAGAAAATGAGATGGTGGCCTGTGGTCAGAGATTTCTTACACTGAGGAAGGGATTAATTCAGTTATTCTGACAACAGACAAAGAAAAGGAACAGTCAAGGCCACTCTGATGCCTTTGCTGCCATGTTACAGGGCAGCGTGGGGTCAAGCCAGACCTAACTCTTGTATCAGTTCCTTGGGACTTGATGAGGAAATCAGAGCTCTGAGCAGCACCACTACCAGGAGCTACCAAGAATGTTTACCAGTGCCCAGATATATCAGTAGCCAGAAATACAAGGACAAACATCCATTGAAGTGAAAAAGCCAAACCTAATGGCTGGCTAAATTTCCTGAGTTCTCAACAAAAGCTCCAGCAACTGAGTAGCTGGGGACAATACATCATTAGGGGCAGCCTCTCCCCTGGTCCTGCTGTCATGCAGAAAGGCAGATGGTTCCCCTCCAGCTGTGCATACACAGAAGCTGACAGTGCTAGTACTCACTGGTTAGGGTTGTAGGTGACCTGTTTGATGACCTGGCAGTAGACTTCATCATGCAAACTCTCCTTCTCCTTGCACAGCTGCATTCAGAGAGGAGAAGACAGCATCAGAGAGGGGATGAGGGCATGAGAGGCCCCAGGTTGTCTCTGTGCCCTTCCTGTCCCAGCTCTGGAGCTCTGCCAATGTGGCCTAAAGCTTGGGTTTTGCAACCTCTGGCCTCTAGTGCTGTCTAGGCCCAAAGAAGGAGAGGCAGGTTGTGCTCTCATCCAGACAGTGATGTCTGGAGAAACCATTTGCATGTGACCTCTCCCCTCCATGTTTTTTAATCAGCCTCTCTGTTTCAGCTCCTTTTCTCACACAGGAGGTTGCATTATGTCTCTCCCTGCTCTCTCCTTTCCCAGCAAGGTCTTGGCCCTTCATTCCCATTGGTGCTTTAGCGCCTTGCCCAGAGGAAGGTCACAAACCTGAAGGATTTCATAGATGCATTCAACCTCACTTTGGTTCTTGAGTTTTGATTCATCTCCCATGAACCGCATCAGAGCTGCAAAGCAAAGGCTAGCATTTAGGTCTAAGCAGAGGTGATCCTGCCATGGGGCAGGCAGTAGACTAGAAATGTCCTGAAAACTTTTCTGCTCCACAGGCTATTATGCAGCTTGCATTGGACATGTGTAATTGGTGGGGCATCAGCCCAGGCAGTGTGTGTTCTTGGACACTTTGCACTCAAGGCAAAATGCATTTTGCTGGACCCTTTCAGCATGGACACAGGTGGTTATTAACTGCAGAATGCCTTAAGAGGGGCCCTACTCTCATAGTTTTCATTCCCTGCTCTGGGCCCCATGATGCCTATGTGTGGCCACCAAGGCCATCCCACTCATCCCTGCTACAGCCTCTGCAGTGTTGTGTCCTAGGGAGGTACTTACTCTTGAAGTTCTTTGTAGCAAGCTCATTCAACTCACTATCAGAGTACCAGAGCAAAGATTCCTGGATTGGGACCTGCAGGGCCAGAATACAAGGGTAAGCTGGGGAGGCAGATTGCCCAGAGCTCTGCTTCAGGCTTCACAAAAGACACAAGCTCCCAGTATCTTGCAGGCAGCACTGAAGAGCAGAGGGCACCTACAGTCCTCCAGAGACTGCAGCCAAGTATCTGCCCTCTGTGTTTTTGCCATGTGGGGACAAAGCTAGAGGCAATGCTGGAGCTGGGATTCTGGCTGTAGCTATGGGGAGAGACGGGGCTCACCTTGGTGTGCCGGACCAGGTCCATTTCACTCTTCTTTTCAGCAGACGTCCCCTTCAGTCCCTGCCTAGACAGAGGAGTGAGAACATGCAATCCAAGAAACATCCCCAGAAATGGGTTGGTGTGGGTCAGGCTACACAGATTCTGTGTATGCCTGTTCAGGAAGGACCACAACCTACTCACGTGGGCCAAGCCTCTCGGAAGTAGGCTGTGGCGAAGTCCATCATGGTATAGTGGTCACCAGCAGGGACCAACATGATGCTGTCAGGTTCTGATGTCAGGCTGGGAACAGAACTCTGCAGGGAAAGGCACCAAACCCACTCTGAAATGTTAGCTGAGGAACTGCAAGGTGTATTCTCCTCACCTGACGGACCTGGGAAGGCCTCATGTATGTGAGGTGCCTCCCCCTTCCACTATGATAGTATTTGAGCATCTCCATCTGCAAGGATTAAGCAGTCATCTTCTTCCCTCTAGCCTTGGAGGTCAGACACTATCAGGGCCATGGACCCACCCTGGCAGATCCCACAGAATCCAGCCATGTCCCCTGGCAGTTCCCCAAAGGACAACTCACCTCCCTGCTGGTGTTCCTTCTCTCTGGGGAAGCTTTCATGCTCTTCTGCAGCTCTCCATGTCTGTCCATGCTAGTGCTGAGGTAATCAGGGGCTGCAGCCAATTGCACCAGGCTGGTGGGGAAAATACCACAGCGGCCACCAGTGGACCCAAACTGCCAGCCTGCAGAAACAGGGGAGAAAGAGTCAGGAACAGTGGCAGCTACCAAGAGAAATGAGCAGCGAGGCATCCTACTGGCGAAGGAGAACATCAGACTCTGATCAGACTTTCCAGCCTCCTAAGATAACATCCCCTATAACTGTGGCAGCTGGAACAAGGTGGGTCACAGTCAGAGAATGGCAGAGCTGAAAGCTGACTGCCAGCCCTTAACAGTCTGCCTTCCTCTGGTTTATGCGACAGCAGCATGCAGAGCTTCTGGGCACCACGGGTCCATCAGGCCCTTGAACCCAGTCCCCACCTTTCCTGCCAATCTCAACTAACTTCTTCACCTGGCTCCACGCCTTGCATGGGCCGTAACTCAATGAGGTCACCCTTCTTGAAGCTAAGAAGGCTCTTGTCATCCGCGATGTAGCTGCGCAGAGCAATGACGTAGTTGGTGTCCTAGGGAAAAAGCAATGGAGAAGTCAAATCTCACCACCAGAATGTGAGGGACTCAGACCATAGCATTCCATGGACCTTCTCAGGTCCATGTGGGAAACCACCTTCATTCCCTACTGCACTACAGCCACTCCCTCACCTGCCTCAGCTCTTGGATGAAGAGTTCTACCATGGTCTTGATGCATGGAGCCTTTGGAGAGTGCAGTAAGAGCTGCTCTGTCTTCAGAGAGAATTCCAGGGCACTGCTGCCCTTCAGTTCCACTGACAGCACATCTGCAAAGCTGAGAACACAGCCAGCATGCTCAGGCTCCTTCCGCCAGAACTAGGAATGCAGGTCATGGGGATGGGAGCTCATTCCAAGGAGAATGGAGACAGGCCTCAGCATGCTCCAGAGGGTGGCCCTTCATCAGCATTGTATTGCAACAGTAATAGCACCATAGGCTGCTCATGCTTTCACCGTAGCACTCTGAGGACCCCCCCTTGTGATGACATGCATGGAGCTGACTCACACCTATCACTCACTCATTGTAAGAAAAGCACAAGGTAGGAAGGAAAGGGGAAGGCCAAACGCATTAGAAAGAGGGTCGTTGAGTCACAACTGGCCCAGGACAATCCTAGAGAGCACAGTGCAACCAAACAATTTTCAGCTTACCTGTTCAGTCTGCCTCTTACACTCTGAAAGCATCTTGCAAGTGACAAATTGTCATCCTTGCAGCAACGACCACCCTTTTGCTTACCTGTAGCTGCGAAGAATTTTCAGGTGCTCAGGATTATAGCCAGCTGCTTTCACCACCTTCAGCAGACGTATGCCCCTGTGAGAAACACCCAGGATCTGGACATCACTTCCATTTTCACCCTGAAAGGGAAGTGCAGCAGAGAGCATCAAAGGCTCCATCCCACCTGAACAGAATGCAGCAGGGGAAGAAGATACTACCACATGTACCACGAAGGAGGCCCTGGGCTGACAGAGGTGTCAAACCCAGCAACATTTTCACAGAAACTTAGAAAATGGAGAGAGCAAGTAAAGGAAGAAAGAGGAGCAGGACTCTGAGAGTGCAGAGAGGCAAATAGGAGAACTATGGGGACAAAGACTCAAGTGACAGCTGCCAAGCAGGCAGCCTGCACAAACAGAAAAATGGTTAGGGCATCAGAGTGATAGCAAGTAAGGAAAAAGGTAGAGAAGGCACAGAAGAATAAGTGATATATGGCTAGGCAGGGAGAGACAGCCAGGACAGAAAGAGACCCCAGGTGAACTAGGGGGTTCAGCTAAGGCAAGCCCAGGGTCTGGCAAGAAGATTAAGACTCACGTAAACTGGGAAAAGGCGGGAGAAATAGTTAGCCCAGTTATCCCGAGCAGCCAGTACAATCCTCTTCTTTATCCCATCCTCCTGAATGGACTGAACATCACTGCCAACCTGGAACGCCACTAGCAGGGTTACAAAAGCAGATACTTTCTCAGTAAGACAAAGATGGGCAAGTCTCCCTCTGCCCAGGCACTCATTCCCACCAGTCTCCCTCAGAGATTACAGTGCAGCAAACAATGTGCAGAGGCAAAAGGATACCACATTACTTGCACACACCAGTCTACTACTAGTTTCTCTCCCCCTCTCCATGAAGCTCCTGTCAAAGAACACAGTAGGATTTTGAGACAACTCAGAATCCCATTCTTAGGCCTCAGTTTGCTCTCCCCACAATAAACATATCAGAACTAAATTTTTCTGGCTCAGAGAAATTTCAGGGCCATTTCATGGCCATCTGGAATAAACAAACATTCCTACACTGCACTACACAGCACACACAAATGTGCTTTCTTGCTGCAGTGACAAACATTTCTCCTCTGCCCTAAGTCCTGTCTGAAAGGGCTTGGAGGCTGGTTTCTCATTTCAAACCAAAAGCTGGGATGGGCACAGGGAGGAAGGGATGATGGGGCTGTTAGTTACTCAGCAGGTCTTTCATCTTGCGCTTCTCCTCCCTGGAGATCCGAAAGCAAGAATCAGAGAAGGTGTCACGTATGATCTGCAGAGGAAGGAAACAAAGAGGCTTCCGTTGAAAAGGCCACATCTCAATGTATTGGAGCAGCTGAGGTTGTTGAACCGACTGAGTTTCAGAGAGGACTGAACAGAGGCTTGACTGGATGGACCTGGAGAAGAGACTAACACCGCTAGGGATGCAGAGGTGAAGGCAATTTATGCAGTGTAATTATGGAGTGTTTTGTTCCCAAACAGAGAGACAACAGGCCTTGAGTCATACACCAGTACATACCTGTTCACACAGCAAATTCAGACAATAAGGGTGACTGAAATTTTCTTTGGGGTAAAATACCTGCAAGAGGAGGATAAAACCAATAGTAATGTTACAGATGTTTACAGATGTTGCAGAAATAGGTCCCCAAGGATGTTTTGTAATCCATATGCCCTACTGCCAGAGAGGGATGAGTCCATTTCCAAGGACAGGCAGGGAAGAGACAATGTGAATGTAAACAGAAGGACCAAAAGTAAAGTGGTGAGACCATGGGATGAACCTTGGTCAGTTCAGTGCACTCTCCAATACTTGATTTTAAACACATTTATACTATTTTAACAGGAAAGCACCAGGTAACAACAAATTTACGCTTTATTTGTAGATTTCTCAGCGTTTTACAGAGGAAGGAAAGGACAGGAAATTGAGACACCAGAGTCAGTAAGACAGAGTAGGACTCAGATCCCCTTATGAGATGATCCCCTGCCTCTGACTCCTTGTATCATGTGACCTCCCAGAACTGTCTTTGTGCTCTTATATCACACTGGGTGCCTTTGACAAAAAAATTATTTTAACCAAATGTGGGACCGGTTCCCTCCTGCCCTAGCCAGCCCTCAGCTAATGAACTGTACCTCTTTGCGCAGAAAAATCTTCCAGGCAGGGTTGACATAGGAAAAGCTGACACTGGCAGTGAGCTTGTACAGCTGGGTCTTGATACCGTCATCTTCTGCCACTGTTACAGTAGAGTCTGTGTGAGGAGAGAGAGCAGTCAGGATGGGCTTTGCTGACTACAGGGTCACCTTCCCACCTGCCAATGACCTACCAAGAGAAAGAGGACAGTACCATGTCCCTGATTGAAGATTACTGTCAAGAACCCTCCTGAAGGTCAGAGATCAGCTAATGTGAATGCATGCACAAAACAGTCATCATGTGAGTACTGGCATTTCTCATAGCATTTATGCTTGCTGTATTAGCCACAAAGTTCAGTGCTTATAATAGAAACACTCCAGAGTGCTTCTCTGCTGAGAAGCATTAGCTATGTCATTTTTTAGGTGGGCAGCATCCAGACACTCCTTATGTGGCCAGTGTCCAGTGTCTCCCAGGCTCTCATTCTCCCTCTGAGAAACAAACATTCCTTCATTCCTCAGCCTGTCTCTAAGGATCCTCCAGAGGCTCTAGAAGGCAAAACACCCGGCTTCCCATTCCTCCCTGGTCTAAAGTGCATCTGTTGAGAATTGCAACTTTGATAAAGTAATTATGCTTCAGGGAGGTAATGAAACATGTTGTGGACTGGACCGTGATAAAGCTGTAGCCCAAAGGTCTTTTCTGTTTTTAGCTCCATTTTTCAGAGAAACCCAGCCCCTCCATCATTTGTTCCTGACATTCTATGCTGCACTGGGAAGAGAACAGTTAGAGCTGGGAAGTGCCATGCTGAGTGCTGGGCCAGACTGGAACTATGGTAACAGTCTCTGATTTTGCACAGCCCACTCAGTCTTTGGCCAGCTGACCGATGACAGAGCATGTGCCGTGACTGTCCCGGGCCACTGGGCTGATTCCGACACCATCCCTGCCCCACTGCTACCAAAACCCAGTTGGGTGAAGTCAATACTCACCCTTCCCTGTGGATTCCTGCCGGCCTTGGTTCCCAGGCAGGAGAGGCAAAGGCAATGGTGGGGGAGGAGGGGGAGCAGGAGGGGCCTGGGAACCTGGTGGGGTACTCTCTTGGCTGAAGATGGACAGGAGAGGCAACTGCTTCTCCTTGATAGAGCTGGAAGCTGAGACTGGCTTGGGCTTGGGAGGTGGAGGTGTTCTCTTCTCTTGTGGCAGGGGGGATGGCTGCAAAACAGCACAATCATTTGACACAGTCATCATCTGCATTACTGTGCTCTGTCCTGACACTGCTGTTATAAATCATCCCTAGGGCAGCAGTTCAACCCTAGAAGCATGATCTGTATGAACAGAGATACCAGGACCTTTAAATCAGCACATGGTCTACAAACAGATGAAGATCAAGCAAACCCAGGTGCAGAGAACCAAGTATTTGAGCTTGAAGCCTCCGGCTGGGAAGGGGAAAGAAGATATTAATGGGCCAAGACCTTGGTGCCAATGGGGGGAACATGAGTTGCTTGCTTCCAGATCAGCCTTAAACACACCACAATAGGACTTGCTGCTCCAGAGCCTTTTGTCCAGGTCCTCAAGTGACTTTACAGACAGGAACCCTGTCTAGGAGGGGCAGCACCACAGTACGAGCTCACAGTCTTCTAGTAATGCAATCACCCAGCTGCTACTGCACTACCAGGTAGCTCTCAACCTCTTGAAGGCTGAATATACAGGCCCTCTCTGCTGAGCTCTTAGGTGACCAGAGAGCAAAGAACTCACTGATTTGGGAGATGGGAGGTTCATCATTCCCAGCTTGGCCAGAGCCTCATTTTTGGGGTCATTCTTCTTTATAAACGGCTTGGACACTCTCCTGCAAAGAAATGAGGAACACAGTTAGAGGGGCTGCAGAGGGGTTGTGGCCACAATGGAGCCATGTGGCCACATGGCTGGGATACAGTCCCACTCATCTCTTTCCTGCCCACCTGGGTACATCCCACTCTCTCACCTCACAGGCTCAATAGGCTGGGGCTCAGGGGCTGGCCTGCTCTGGTACATTTTGATGATGTTGCGGATCTCCCGGCTGGGTGCAGGCCGCGACTCGAGGCCTGCAGGCTTCACTACAGGTGGCTCCTTCTCCACTTTTGGTGTCTCTTTTTTTGGCTTTGGCTCAGGACGTGGCAAAGGGGAAGCAGGAGCTATTGGGGATGACAGCTTTAACCAACAGACCAGCAAAGACACAGGAGAAATTCCTTTATCTCTTTTGAAGCTCCCTCTCTTTCACCACTGGGCTGACTGGCCACGGCCTTCCACTGCCTTGCTTTGGGATCCCACTTCCCAAAGCTCAGGCCTTCCGCTGTCTCCTCTGCTGTCAAGATGCAGAATCCCAGAAGAGCCAGATCCTTTCCCCCTCTGTCTATGTCCTGGCCCAATGCTCCTGGAAAGTTCCTGCTTTTCAGCCTGCCTGAGTCTCCACTGCACATCATCTTACCTGCCTCTGTTTTATGGCTAGGCTTCTCTTCTTTCTTCTTCTCCTGCTCTTCTTCCTTCTCCTCCTCCTCGTGCTTTGGCTGGGGATTTGCTGGAGGGGTCCAAGTTTTGGAGGGAGGCCTGACTTTCCTCACTTGGATCTGTTGCTCTCCTGCATAGGAAGGGGGATTTGAGCTAGTTAAACCCAGAGCCTAAACATTGCACTAATGGCATGGTTCCCACCCTTGCATCAGTCAGCAGAAGCCTGGTTTGTAGAGGCAAAGGGGGGTGTGGCAGTCACAAACCCGAAGATTTCTAGAAAAATGGCAACACAGCCTCACAACCTGAATCGTAGCCAGCCGAGCAGGCACCCAAAACTCCTGCTACACACAGCACCAGCAGCTCCTGCAGGGTTTAGCCAGGTTCCAGACAGGGAGGCAAGAATTCCTTGTCATGTCAGGGAGGCTGCAGAACAAGGTGTTATGATGAGTGAAATTACCAAAATGGTAGATGCTTACCCATCTTCTGAAAATACTCTCTCTTCTGCTGGAAAGTTTCCCGAGGATAGTCATCACCTTCACTCTTGGTGAACTGGTGTTCCATGTAGTTATAAACCTGCAAGCAGTTCACAATATGGTTAGTTAGCACTAACCAGCAACCATTAAGTACTGTTAAGTTCAGAGGTGATCTTCCCTTACCAAGTTCTGATCTAGAACTTCTCCCCATCTGGGAGGATCCCAAGAGATCAGTCTCTGGCCCAAGGAATCATCAAGCAAGCCCAGAGAAAGAGGAGTATGTTAGAAGCCCAAGGCAGCTTGCTAAGAGATAAAGAATTCAGAGTGATGAATATTCCTATGGTAAAATTCAGATCAACTGGGAATTAATTGGCCAACAATGCAGCCAAACCTCCACAGAGCTAATGCCACCAAGGTTTGATCCGGTGTCTTAAAGAATCAGCAAGCAGAGTTTGAAAGGCCTCTGTATCATAAGTAAGTATAACTTTCTGCTCTCCTCTCTGCCAAACCACTGCTACACAGGAAGGGAAGCGAAGCAAAGGGACGCTGAGCAAACGCAAATCATTAAATTCAAACCAAATTCACCACCGCTGTTTGTTTTTCATACCAGTTCTTCTGCCTTAGCTGGTGGTTCTGAAGCCTTTGGTGGTGGTGCCACGTTCTGGCTGCTGGGAGGCTTCTTGGGTTTCGGGGAAGTGGCTGGGAACGGAGCTGAGGCTGGAGCCGGGCCTTGGGCTTGTGGTGGACCTGAGACTCGTGGCCTTGAGTTCTCAAGAGATTGTTGCCACCGCTGCTGTTGCTGGGAAATGCTCATGGCTTGAAGGGTCATCTGCTGGGCCTGGAGGAAGGAATTGCAATGTCCATGAGCTCTAGGCTGCACAAAACCACCAGCCATCAGTCAGGCGATCCCATTCTTTCACTGGTAATCACAGAACATCTACACAATTCCCTGAAAATTTCCCAGTGTTGTGGACAAGGCATGCCCAGGGAGTCTGCTCCCACCTGGACAAGTGTGCAGAGCTCCTAACAATACCCCAAAGACTCAGCTACCAGTGTGATAGCCTGGGACCTCCATGCGCTCACAAGGCATGGAAAGCAGAACACTGCAGATCTGCATGTGTAACAAATCCCAACTTAAAAACACATGTGAATTACAGCTGAGGCTTCTTGGGGCCTGCTTTTGTCCCTGCTACTCACTCACCTAGGGTGCCTCAGTGTCCCCATGTACACAAAGCAGCAAAAAGGGGGTTCCCAGTTTTGCAATCTTAAATAATCCCAACTTTATATACCTAAGCCCCAGCGCATAAACAGAGTGTTACAGAGCAGGCCTAATGTAGGAGGGGAGCATGGATAACCTCTTCACAGCACATACACCAGTGCATTGTTCTTCCCCAATTCCTGAGCCCCTTCCAGCCAGTTGCTTCCACTCACCATGAGCATGGCTTGCTGGCTGATAAAGGCTTGCTGTTGTGCTGTTAACTGATTGGGATCCACAGCTGGAATCACAGGCTGGGGCATAATCATGGCTGTGGAAGACACACATGTCTGCAAACACCCACAGGCAATCATTCCCCACAGTGCCCGAGCATCAGCTCAGAACTGAGTGTTCACTGTGCACCCTGGCTGACATTCAAATGCACAGGCTCCATTACGACACCCACCCTTCCATCCTCTTCCCCTGTACAGTTACTGAAACACTGTGTTATTACCTGGCATAGGTGCAATCCCACCAGCTGCTGGCATCATAGGCATGGCTGCTGGCATCCCCATCATCGAAGGCATGGTCTGGTAAACTGGTGCTTGAGTCATTCCAGAGAAGCCTAGAGGCAAAAAGCTATACAATGCTTTTGGAGAATCATGGATCAGTCCCACAGAATATATCACATAGGCTGGGTACCTCTGCTTCTCTCCACGTGCACCAACCATAGGGACATGTGAATGGTTTATCTCTTCACACACAGCAGGACACAGCAAAACACAGGTGGAAAAAATGAAACCGAAGAGAAATGCCTGCCAGACTTTACAATAGCAGAATCTAGACCCCGCTTCTGCAGTGTAGCTTAGGACACCACCATCCTTCATGATAAGCATATAAATAACTCCTGCCTACGTATGATTACAGAGAAAGGTTTCTCTTGAGGGTTGGGCAAAGCTCTCTGGGACTGCCAGATCCATATCAGTCTCTTTGCAGCAGGTAGCAAGGGTGAAAGAACAATGAGCCCTGGCCTGGGTGGCATTGTGTATCATGTGGAGGACTTGTGGGGAAAAAGGAATTCCCCTGCTCCCAGCAGTCAAGTCCCCCATGAGACCACAAAACAGAAATCTCACTGAGGGCAAAGCCAGCAGAGCAAGGGGCACAGAGGTCAGCCTCAGCTAGGAGTGAGTCAGCACACAGCACAGGTTGACTGAATCATGTCCTCGTCAGTGAGAATGGCCCAAGGATGCCATGGAGAGGTTTTCACATCCCTCACTGATGTAAGTAGCCACATGAGTGACAAACTGACCTCAGGCTAGTGATCTGTAATAGGGCTTGTCATGACCCAGAGCCTCTACAATAGCCAAAAATAGCCCCAGCCTCAGTAATAATTTGAACAGGACATTCCCCACCATTCTGAAACAGCTGGGTGTGTTCCTACATATGCAGATTTCTCAGTGCCATTAATACATTGGTGTTTGACTCCACCCTACTGAAAATACCCAAGTCTTAGCTGCACAGAAATGAGGAAAAGTAAAGAAATCAAACACACAAACCAGAACTCTGCAGGGTTCAGACTTACTAACCAAAGGAATAGCTAGAGATGATGGGAAAGTCTGTAAGGAAGCAATAAGAAAGATTAAAACCTTCCCCTGAGAAAGGCAGCAACTATTTTGTGAAAGCACAAGGTGAACAGAAGGTGAATGCAGGACTAGTATTGGCCTAGGGAAGAGGTGGCCTGGTTCAGAAGCAAGCTACCTATTGCCTTGACCCCAAGAACAACCCAAGAGAGAAATTAAAAGCAGAACAAAGGTGGTACCCCTTACCTAGCACCTTTCCCAAAGCACCTGTCTCCCAGCACCTGGGAGTGAGGAATGCAACTTCTGATGGCCTACGCTGAAGACCAATGCTCTTCATGAATCATTTGAGCCCATGTAATAATTAACATTTAAGGGACTCCCTGACTTGTGCTAACTGAAGCTTATGTAGCCTCACAGCTGTTCCCAGTGGTTCCCACCCCCTTACAGACCTGTAGAAGGAAAGATTCCTCTCTGTGTGGGTCCAATCTTCCCACCTCCTTTCATGCGTCCAGTCAGACTCTCCCTGTTCTCCATATCCTGCACCAAGAAAAAAGAGAGTTATCTGAGCTCAGAGAGAGAGACTTAACAAGGGGAGAGTCACCTGAAGGCATATGTGAGCTGAGCAGAGGCAGAGTGAATAGGCAGAGGCATGCTTGAAGGAATGACAGGGACAGGAGAGATGAGAGAAAGTAAAAGGGAACGTCAAGGTACTTACTGGTACTCTGGAGCCTTGATGCAGCACAGTGCTGAAGAGATCATCCACATAGTGATCCAAGCCTACAGGGGTCCTCAGGTTATCTCTGAATCTTTGATCTAAGAGCAGAGAGAAGTCTGATCACAAGGCAGGTAAGGAACATTTCCCCTGTCTCAAATCCCTATGAGACAGTCATGTTTTGAAGTGGAGCCCTTCCTTGCTGTACATCAGGAATCCCCTGTCTCCCTCTCTGCTCTGATTCCCTGGCTGGGGCCCATCTGGCCCTCCCCAGTGCCAGCCACAGTCCTGGGCAAGAGCTTACCTAGATGGAGATTGTTGAATTCTGGAGGCAGGCTAGGCGGTGGGAAAGTAGGGGCCTGTATGCCTGGAGCAGGAGGGATCCTGTTGAAGTGGAAAATGAGATGAGAACAGCACAGAGTGCTGAGAAGTACAAGCCACTGGGTGACAGGGACACAGATGGTGGGGCAGGAGGATAAGGTGACTCACAAATCCAGGTCAGAGTTCTGGAGGAAGCTTCTCTTCCTTTCAGGAGTGATGGGATACTCAGCTGAGGACTGAGAGGTGCTGCTGAGGTTGCTGGCATCTTCCATCTCTCCAATGAGATCCAGCACAAAGTCACAGCCCAGCAGGTCCTGCCATGTGTTGCCAGTAAACATGGAGATAGACCACCCTTGAGACTTCTTATCACAGCCTCTGGTAAACAGGGAAAGGAAGGAGAGAATAGGTGTCTGGGTAGGCAGGGGAAAGGGACAGAAAGGAAAACATTGCATCCAGTTGCCTCTTGCCTTGTCTATCCTGGCTTAAGTCCTTAAGATTTAGCATGTGAATCAACAATTAAGTGCCCAGGGTCAGGAAAAAATAGAATTACTCAAGTTTTGGGGTTGGTTTTTTTTTTTCATGTTTTCTCTGAAGATGCACTGACAGATCACACCAATGATTCCTCTGTTCCTAAAGAGGCCCACAGTTTATGCACACAGAGAGAATTGTAGAATCATGTAAAGGTTTGGGTTGGAAGAGACCTTAAAGATCATCTAGTTCCAACCCCCCTGCTATGTGCAGGGATGCCCTCCACTAAATCAGGTGGGTGAAGGAGAGAGCACAAGCCAGAGTGGGTAAGGAGTGGCTATTCCACATTTGTCTATATAAGTTCTAGCCTGCATCCCTGAACAGTCTGAACCCTACAACTAGCGACAGCCTCTTTCACATACACAGATCTTCTCCCACCCTCTGGCAGTACCTTGCACTCAGGATCCAGCCTGCATACTGCTCTCCAGTCATCCAGGACTCCACCTCAGCTGAGAACTTTTCCTCTAGCACAGAAAAGAAAGTCAGTACACACAGCCCCACCAGCAGGACACAAAGCAATACCTAAGCTCTGCAGTGGACAGGCAGAACCCAGCTGGAAAGTCTCAAGCACTCCTGGGGTGGGGGGGTGGGAAGACTGAAAGCAGATGGAGGGCTCCACATGTACACATTCACATCCAGAATAACTGTTTGATAGCACAGGTTGCCATTTCCAACCTGACAGCTGAAAACACTCACAGTGTCATGGTTTGCTTGGGCCACCACTCCACTCACCAAGGAGCCAGAGCAGGGATGTCCTGCATCCAATTCACAAAGCTTCTGAGCAATCAAGAGGCAGCATAAGCCAATATTTGAGAAGAAAGGAAGGCAGAAAGTCCCTGTAAAAGGCATCAGTTGCTGCTGCCTGAGCTATGCAGTAGTGGATAACATGAAAACTGGACCCAGAGGCATGCACAACCAGAATAGTGCTCTGTTGAGATGGGCCCAAACTCAGAAGAATCTCATCCCTCAGCTTGAGTAGCAGGTCTGAGCTCATCAGGCTCAGACTTTGGGATTTTTGGTTCTAGATTCAGATGCTTGTATTCCCCATGGTTGTACCAGTCAGAAGCAATCGGTGTTCTGATCCCTCTTTGCTAAGCTGAGGGAAGTGTTTTCTGAATGCTGATTTCTGCACTGGAAAAGTCCTTAGGAACTAGAAGACAGTGGAAGAGCAGAAGCACAAGTTACCATTAAAAGTATGAACATCCAGCACCATCTTCCCTCTCCTCTGGTTTGCAGTCCACTCCAGCTGAGTGGGAGGGTAGGCCCGAGAGAATGTAGAGTCTATCTTAGTGTGCTGTGCTGCTGTCAAGATCTTGCGCTGGCAAACAGCATTGTAGCCCTCCATGCCATGATCTGACACAAATCTAGGAAAAGGCAACTGCCTTTAGCACACTGCTCATCTGTCTTAACCTTAATGAAAGTATAGCTTGGTCTTTTCTCCTCCTTACTTCAGCAGTGGCTTCTCCAGTGCTGGTGAAGGAGCAAAGCAGCTCAGCAAAGTCACCATCAGGACCCAAGCTCGCTGGCTGTGCTCCATGTCTGGGTTCTTCCATGTCTGGGCAACCACCTGACTGAAGATTTCATTGCGCAGAGCCACATTATTCAAACCTCTCCCAGCAATGTAGTTGCCCAGAAGTACCTGCTGCCAGCCATGGAGATCCTTGTCACCAATGAACCGCAAAATCTAGAAGCGTCCAGGGATAAAAAAAGAGAGAGCTCTATCTGTAACCTTCTGTCCCAAACTGTGTTGTGCAGTGACAACCTGGGCTGTAGGCACCAGGGTGGTTGTGAGCCTAAGACCAGTAGACGATACTGAGACTGGGATCTGTTCTCAGGTTTTGTGCGCCACCTAAGCTCTGGAGAATTTGGGAGACAGAGTTCATAGAGATAGGAACCTGACTAAAAGTCAGGACGACTTCAGTTGCTTCTTAATTACGCCTCTGACTCAGAATTTCTTCTTGCACAAAATACTTCCCCTTATTTAGGCAGAGCTCAGATACACAAGCAAGATACCATAGGCTATTTGTTACTGTGTCTGAGCCCACAGGCTGCCCAGCTGTAAAGATATGTAAAAGAAATTGATGCTTAGCCCATCTTTGTGAAAAGCTCAGAGTGCCAGACATGAGGAAACACTGTCTCTAACAATTGAATGTTAAAAAGACTTCAGTGCGGTTAATATTATATGAAGTAGTATGAGATGTGATATCTCAACCAACTCACTTAAGTAATGATTCAGCTTCTTGGCTATGCATACTAACATCTCAGATGCTTTTGTAATTTACATTTCTCACCCTTAGGTACAGAATAATTTCTTTCAGCCTCTACTCTTAAATATATTATTAGATTAAAATTTTTCTAAAATGTGCCATGGACAGCTTTGGAGAGGACATTTATGAGCAACAGCCTATTTTTTTCCTCAGAGAACAATACTTCTTAAAATGTTTAATGGTATTAAGTGTGTCAGAGATTCACTGAGAAAAACATGAGACAGTGGTTGTTTAGTTCTCATGGAATTCTTTGTGGTAAATCCCTATGTATTACAGCCTTTGCCAAAGAAATTTTTTTCATTAGCAATGGAGAAAAATTATCTTTGATCTTCAGGAAAATAATAGTAGTCTGCTTAAACACAATCCGATTCACAAGATTTTACTGAAGCTTATGCTCTTCTATAATTGGGATCATTAGGACAAAACAAGAGACTGGATTTAGGTGTTATCTTTCCTAACGGTCTTATTTTAATTACATGTAATTCTCAAAAGAATTACCATAGTTACTTAGAAATTATCTGAAGTTTCATTCTATTTTCAGAGAGTCAACATTGCCATTTTTAAGAAGAAATGTATGTTTCACATCCACAGAGATGAAATAATACCATCCCCCTCACGCAAACACTACAGAATTAGGGTGTGGTTCCAGGTGTAGTTTTCTTCATGACAAAGTCCCTGCCATTTTCCAGCCTTTGTACAACAGTTCATTGTCCCCTGTTGTGTGCTGATGCAACTGTATGCCTGAGATACAGTCAATATATTTACTATGAACAACATCATGGAAAAGATCTGGGTTAAATTAAACTTTATGACTGACAGATAAGAATAAGTGCTTGAGAAGACAGATCTCCCTTATACTGTCATTGCTACTGAATATGGACTATTGGAAAACTAAGGCTTAGCAGTCCAATTCCTGTATGGACTGCCAAATTCTGAGGCTACATCACCAGGCAATTCACTTTGATCCTATTGGTCTATGGCTGGTCTATGCCTCACCAAGAACGCAGCAACCCTAAGGGGCTGCATGTGATCTCTGCCAGACTGCCCTAGTCCCTAGAAGGAGCAATTTATTTTGCTCTCCTAACACACCATGTATTCTAAGAACAGTAACCACCACCAATATCTTGTTGTATAAAGGCATCAAAACATTGTCTTATGCCCACCTGTTCTTAAACAAGGCCCTGGTCAAGAAAGATGTCTCTTACCAGTTTGTTGATCTCAAGCGCACTCTCCTGGTATTCAGCATCCAGATGGGTTAAGGGGTGCTGCAGAGGCTGACCGGGGGCAGGGAAATCTGTCTTCTGCAAAGAAACAATAGGACAGAAACAGAGTTTGTTCCTGGGGTTACTAGAATTAGCATGTCTCCCCAGCAGGGAACAATGAAGAGATATAAAAGAGTTCCCACCTGGAAGTGTGACTTAATGAAGGAGGAGAAAGGATAGCTGTTGATGGTGGGTGGGAGGGAAAGATCATCTTTGACTTTGACTTCTGGAGGCAATGCCTCAGTTATCTGGTTGGCCTGTGCTTGGTACTGACCTGCAAGAAAAAGATGTCTCGTGTTGCAGCAGTTGGAAAGGCAGCCAGAACGCATCCAACACACAGCACAACACATGGCTAACATGCATCTAACCTTGCCCAAGTACCCGTACCAGCCCCCTGGCTCCAGGGACACCCAGCCCACCCCTGCTGCCCTAAACCCCCAAGCAGGCACATTCTCATTTCCTTGAGACCACAAGGCATGCCTAACTTCAGGAGAGAGCTTTTATAGCTCTGATCTTTCAGACTCTTACCTCTGGGTAACACCCAGAGGGCAGTCAGCACCTGGAGTTTCGTTTCTGTTATGCAGAGTTTACAGGGCTGGAAACACTGAGGCTATGCAGAGATACTGCTGACAACTGTTCAGTCCAGAAGTAAATGAGAGGTCTTCAAGATGAGGCACTGGATGAGGGATTTACCACGGACAATAGAAGAGCAAACATCTTCCTAAATTAAGAGATTTCTCAATGGAGCACAGCTTCTGTGCATTCCTCTATCTCCAAACCATGTCCTCTGATGCTCTCCTCCTCCTCCCTGTTTACATCCCACCAGCTTTCTCTGTCAGTAGTTTCAGTGCAGTTGAGCTCCTCTAGGTAACATTACTCACTAGACCAGCTGATAGTCCCTGGAGGGGTATGCCATGAAGTGTGGGGTATTTGGGAATGCAGCACAGTCTGCTCCAAGTCGCAAGACTTCTGCCTGATTGTATCTTTTACTGTACTATACAGAAGGCCAAAGATACAGCTGCCATTTTGTTAGATGCTATACCGACATAAAGAGGCAAATCCTGCCTCAGCCTGTTTGCAACTTAAATGTATACATTGTACGAAGAGTTACAGAGGAAACAAAACTGCAAATAACTTAATGCTCAAGACCAGGTCAACAACTTGGGAAATTATTTCAGTTAGTGGCATTTTGGTTATTTGAAACAAAACAGCACAAAAAACTTTCCATCCCAAGCAAAACGTTTCTCTTAATTGTTAGATCCTTGAGCTGTTACATTGCTTCTACTTCCTTTATTTTAAAAGTAATTACTTTTGAAGAAATAACATTTAATGAAAACTCAAAAATATTTCTTTGAAAGTGCAAAAACTGTAGTTTTGACTTCTTCACCTTCAATTTCCTTAAAGATTTTTTAGTAGGAAAAAAGATAGGTTTAGGTTCTCATACCCCAGATATCCAGCTCTGCAAGAGACCTGGGTTCATTAAACAGTTTGCTGTCACATAGCTTTGACCAAAAAATTTTGCATCATCACTGTCATTCGTTCTATCAGCACAGTTAAAAAGAGCTGAAAAGGTAATAAATACACTGAATTTTAATCTGGTGTCTTGCCCACGGGCCCAAGTTGCTTTTCCTCCCTGTCATGTTGGGAAACAATATACATGACACTATTTGCCTTTATCATATTTACACTGCAACGATAATAAATCAAATACAACCCAGATGACAGACAGCAGGTAGAACAACCACGTACTTAAACTACTAGAAAACAAGGAAATAAACAGTAAAGTAAAACAATGCAGGAAATGGAAGGAAGGAGGGAGGATTTCTCACCTTCAGCTAAGTGCAGGAGGGCAGCAAGCTCTGCAGGGATCTCCAGCAATCCCACATCCTGTGGAGAGAGTGAGCAAGTCATTCACCAGGGTACCAGATGTGAAACAACATATAAACCCTGAGGTGTTCTGCTGAGACTGAGTAAAATTGCCTTTGAAAAGCTGGCCAGAACAAGGACTGAGCATCTGAACAAAACCAGTAATTTCTGACTATGCAACATTCAGGAACATGACAAATAGGGGAATATCATATTAACACAGGTATATGACATGGGTCAGCAAATAAGGGAAAGGTGAGTAATTCCTAATAAAATCAACTGCCACAGGGGTGACAGGAAAGTTGACTTTCTTTGAGTCATCTCTCATTACTAACAAGTTTGGCATATTGTACAGAAGAGATTGCGGTTGAAGGGTAAGGGCCATTTCCTCCTACTCATTTTTCTGTCATTTTTATTTTTCAGTATCCAAGAGTGCTACAGCATAAATAAAAAGAGACCCAATTCTGTTCTTTGATGCACTCCACTATTTTGGAGGTTCCTAAGGAAGCTCAGATCTATACCTGTGTAATTCAGATGAGAATCTGGCCAATGATTCTTGATTTTTCACTGTTTTGCACCTTGCATGATGCATGCATTTGTGCAAGGTAGGAAGCAAATGGGCCAATGCAACACAGTGTACGAGCATCAATGTCTGCACATAACATCAATTCAGGGTATTTCAGACAGGACTACTTGGATTAAGACACTATGAAATCAAGCCAAAGGCACAAAGCCTGAGCTTTTGACTTTTGTTTTTTTTAAGACCTCATAGTAAATCCTCTACTCACCAGTGCACTATTCTGACATCTCTCTCCACATAAACTCTCAGCAATGCTTAAAGAGAGATTCACAGATTTTTTTGATCAGTTGGTTTTGCTCATAAGAAGATATTTTACTTGAAGTCTAACGAATGGCATATTCAGGAAGTGGACTGTGAAATTCCACAGTCCTGGATCCACACTGGCAATATTGCAGGTGATACTGCAGGAGCACCCCATGCGAAGTATTCCCATTGTTATTACTGAAAAATTTATGCAAAATTGTGGATTATGTCAATTCAGATTTCCTTGCTAGACACATCATAGCAAATGTATGCCCAGTCTGAACGTACAAATAATGGCATTGGCTAGCAGTGTTACTTACAGTAGTTAATAGAGGTTAAACTTGTTATGAAGCCTTTAATATCTTATCTAATATATCTAATATATGGCTTGTTTTATTTCAGACTCTCCCAGACTGTTTGACAACTTACCATTCCTTGGTTGGGAATGTTCTCTGTGTCACCACTGGCCAGGGACTTCCTTCTTCGTTTCCTTTCCTCTAACTTCTGCTGTTAGGAGATGAAAAGGGGATGAGAGGTGGGAGAAGATGTATACGAGGTCACTTCTGGGGGCAGACTCCACAGATGGGCAGGAGCTGGTGTGCTACTCCAGCACATAAAATGAGAGAACAGCAGAGCCTTCTGGGGACTCAACACAGTGTATTGAAAAGGAGATGCCCAGGCAAAGCCCTTAGCTTTCCTGAAACACCACCTGCCCTGCACAACACAATTCAACAGCAAGAGCCTTTACCACCTGCCCAGCATCCCTGCCACACCTTTCCTCCCTTGTCTGGTATTTGATGGGTCTGAGGACAAAAGCACACAGAAGCTGTCGGAAATATTCACCTGCCTCCTCCAGCATCAAAGAATATGGTAACACAGCCTGAACATGGACAGATGAACTTAATCCATGGAGAGGGACCACTTTAAAGGTGGTGGGAGGGATAGCAAAAGCCAAGCTCCCTTGCAGCTCTGCCCTTTCCCATCCATTCTATTGCCCTCCAGCCTCACCACTTACCTGACTCCTACTCCAAGATGGAGAAGAAGGGTCCTCTGTCTCTCCCTCTCTCTCTCTCCTGTCTGTCTCTGTTGCAGAATGGTGTGACTAGATGGAAGGTTATGAGGGTTGGGCTGAGAAAGACAGTACGCAAGTGAAAGTCCAAAGGGCAGGGCTGTGTGGCAGGGGGAAAGGAGGAACTTCGCAGCAGGTGAACTTTGAGACCTTTATTGTTGCTATTGCATGTGCAGAGACCTCAGCAAGCAAACACTGAAGGAACAGAAACAGATTCAAAAGAGCTCTGCTGTTGTGGTTACCTGGGAGAAAGAAAAGCTGGATCCCATCCAAGTAGGAAGGGGCAGAGAAAGGAACAGAAACACATACTGCTCTGGGCATGGCAGAAGGAATCTCTGCAGTCTTGCAACAACAACACTGACCTTAACCCTCTGCCCCATCCTTTGCTAGTCATGCCAGCAGCGGTACTGGGTCCCTCCCTCAGGAAGCTGACAGCTATGGGGATGTTAGTTGCTACTCTAAGGATGAGTGGTCTGATTTTGTGTTTTCAATTTTCTTTTTAGTAGCTTGTGCAAAATACATTCATCTCATTTGATAGAACCATGGCTCTCCTGCACATAATTTTCCACCTTCTCAAACCACTGCCATTCTGTTCTCACCCCAACTATGGGCCCAGCTGATTTCCAACAGGCCAAGAACTTCAGCAGCCCGAGGTAGCTGTAAGGGGTCAGGGAAGGATCACTGTGGATATCAATCTTGGATATCAGTCACCATCTGGGAAAATACCTGATATTGAACTGGACAACTAAAAGAGTAAGATGAATGACTCTCTATAGCTTGAGCAGAACAGCAGCTCTGGAGGCCACAGATGGAATAAGCTCACGTCTTGTGTGGGGCAACCTAGAGGAGCTCACATAACACAGGCATACAAATCAGCTGCATTTGTACTACCTTTGCCAATTCTGAACTTTGTCTTGGAAGAGAAGGCTCCAGTCTCTGCGATTCCTCCTTTTGACTACATTTATGTCAGCCAGAGAGTAAAGGACACCTCACTGGATCATTTCCAAGAAACTTTCTAAATCCATCCTTGCCCTGGCCTCACCCAGTCCTCATCTCTCTCTGTTTAGAGCAGAAATAGATCCTGAAATACACCTGGTCCTGAGAAGAATGTTGTTACCTGGCAGTGCTTCTTCCTTTGAATCAAAAGTCTGGAGATTAAAATCATGGTATCAAATTGCACCAAAGTCTTCTTCAGCCTCCTGTAACGCTTCCTAGAGGAATGTGAAAAGAGAAGAATTGCTAATGAGGGAAACCTCAACCACATTTAGGCAGACTGTAGACTCAATTCGAGGGTATGGGCCAAACAGAACATTAATACAGTCAGCCAGTCTGGATTTGGTCTTACTCTGCTAAGACTGTTCCTCTCTTAGATGTTTTCCCTATATCCTTTACTGTAGCTACCACAGTATCAGCCTTAGCACAGGCAAGTTACTGTAACAATTTTGCCAGCAGCTGTATTTCTCCTGGAGTGTCTGCTCAGTGTTGGGAACCAGGCTGGGAAGTCCCTCCTTCACCATTCCAGTAACAAGATTTCCCCTTGCAGAACAGGCCAGGAGCCAACATGAGGAGGGGCCTGGCCAGGCACATCCCCACCTTGCTGTCCTAGGCGAGGAGAAAAGGCTGTACCTTCCCTGGCTTTTGGCTCCTGACCTTGCCTGGTAACCTCGGAAGTGAGCCTGAATGATTGTGACTTTCTCCTGGAGGACACGGAGGCGTCTGCGGCGAAGGAGGCATCGGAAGTTCCTTTGCAGGGTAACAATGGCCCAACTCTGCCTCTGGCTCCATCGTCTCTCCAGAAGCTGCCTGGCCGCCTCCTTCAGAAAGATCTGGGCAAAGGGAACAGCTGCTGACCCACAAGGAAAGCAGCCAGCTTCTCTAACGGCTGATCAATAATAAAAGCTGCTAGTTTATCTCTTTCTAGCCTTTAAGGCTCTCTGATAAGGAAACTGCACTCCCTTAATTGGGAAGGGCAGGAGGCACAGGTGCAGGTGACAGAGATGGATGCATTTGTGGAGGACAGAGAATCAGGGAGTGAGGAAGGTCAGTAAGCAGAAGCCCAAATCTCCATCAAGGAATGCAGGATGACAAAGGAGTTGTCCATGCTACTACAACAGCCTGGAGCCAGAATCTGCTGTTTCTTTATCTGAAATGCTAAAAATCCCTCCTTCATACTTGAGACAAGAGGCAAAGCAAAAGGGAGGTGAAGGCATGCAATGTTCTCTCCTTTTTGGCAGAGAGCTGAGCCGCTCTCTGTCCATTGACAGCCAGTGAATAGATGGCTGGGTCTGTGCGATTAAGATGGAATTCTCTTTAGGCATCACCTTTGTTACTCCAATCTGATAGAGATCTGAGGGGTTCCCCACCACATGAGACAGCACTGCCGCACAGCTTTCTCTCTCCTCCAAGCAGTTGTGCCCTCGCTCAGCCAGGAGCCCATACCTGGAAGATGAGATGTTGATATGATGGAAGCCAGGGCTATAAATGGAGTCCTCAGAGGAGAAAAGAAAAATCACAGTGTGTTGATAAGTTTATCCAGGTTTTGAGTGGCTGGGGAAGTCCAAGCCAGTAGACTACTGTACCTGGCTAGGAAGTTCTGGAATGGAAGACGGACTGGGTAGCCCTCCTTTCCAATGTGGATGGCCTCCAGTATCCCAGAATGCCGCAGCTGACAAGTGACATACTCCACATCAAAGATATTTGACAGCTGTGAATATAAGGCAGAAGGAAAATGTAAAACAAGAAACAAAGAAAAAGGAAAGGAGACAGAGGATGGAGAGTTTAGAAAGGGTGTCCTCCTATTGTTCTGCCCTTGGGTTAGGTCTTGCCATGGTCCATGGGTGGTGGAACACAAAACCCAACACATCCTTTGGTGTCCAACTGACACTGGCTTCTTATCCTCCAGCACGTGGTGTGCTCACACGACCACAGGGGAGGGCGAAAGACAGAGAAAGGGGAAGAAAAGTTTCAAGCTGTCAAATGAAGCAAAGAAGTCCAAGCCCCAACTGCAAAAGGAGAGCTGCTGGAAAGGACTGGACTTCAAGGAACTGAATGAGTCTCTAAGGAGCTCAGGGTGCTGCCCTACCTTTTTTGGATTAGGGGCGATGCACCGAATGAAGAACGCATGGCTCCTGCAAAACAGAAATAAGAATGTTTGATCATCCTCCTGTCTGTGCTGACCTGGGAAGTCTTCACACACTTCTGGGTGCAGCAGTCACCCAGTGCACCATAACAGCATCTCTCACCTTCTCAGCTTGGCTGTGAGGTCCTGCAAAGACTGCTGGAATTTGGACACCAGTGTGGAAGCCTGAAGCCTGAGCCCTTTGCCTCTGACCCCCAGCTCCCTTTGCTGACTATAGGCAGATTTAGCCTTCTGGAAAATGTGAGACACCACCTGCAAAACCAAAGAAATTACCAAAGCTCCCTCAACTACATGGAAAGAACAATCTCTTCTATCTGAAACTGGGGGACCATTCTCCCTTGCCCCTAGCAGTGCTAGGAACCCAGCTGCATCCTCAGCCAGTCTGTGCATTTTATATAAAAAAGCACAAATTACAGGCAAAGATGACTTGCTTAATACCCAAGTGTCCTTCAGTAGAACAAAACTCCACATGGTTCCTCTAGGTTCTCCTAACACTTGACCAAGATCTTTCTGCTTCTCACATGAAAGCAATGAGTGGCTCGTTAGGTGTCTGCAATTGAGTTGTTCATCCTGAACCAGTACGGTACCTTGAGGTGGCTCTGAGAGAAGATATCCAGCACCTCTGGACGCAGCTGGTCACGGTTTTTATTAAGAAACTTGTGGACCTGCAGAGGCAAAGTCTGATTTAATGCACTATTGAGACCACCAACCAGACAGGCAAACACCCCTCTTACACACAGTTTGACTTGGGGCAGACAGCTGGTGAGGTGGAACAAGGAGAAAGCCCTAGAGAATGAAGCTTGCTCTTTCTCCTGCCACCAAGAATGGAGGGGACAATGATTTCTGCATTTAGGAGGGATTGTTCCTTTTCCCTTTCACATTGGCCAGCAGGCTTTGACCCCTCACTTTCTTTCAGCAGCAACAGCTTTCCTGGATTTTTAGGGCTCTGAGACAAGCAATGTAGACTGTTGTGTACCTGAGGCCATTACCTATTTTATTTCTGCCCAGAGGCACTTTAATTGCCTCTCCTAACAAGAATCTTCTCATTTCTGATAAACTGATACTTTAGAGGGATGTGCAGTTACAGAGAGGGCTTTGTTCAAAGCACTCAGAGCTGGTCCATCAGGACATCCACAGCATGCTTCCAAGTTGGCCTGTTGCTCCAACTGCTCAGAGCTCCCTGCCAGCTCACCTGATAGGTGACAGGGCCTGCATAGTGCTTCACAGTGAAGACTGGCAAAGGCATGTTGGGCTTGGCATACCAAGGGCTGTTTCCATGATGGTAATGACATTTTTGGAGGAAAGTGTGGTCAGTGGCCTGTAAAGGATATGACAAATGTGTTTGCTGCTGCTGCGACATATACAGTAGGCTGAAAAGCCACTATTAAACCAAAGGTAAAAACATCTAATACTTGTGCAAACACAGTCCCTCTTCAATCTGTATAACTGCCTCACCATAACCATCCTGTGAAAGGGATCCCATAAGAGGATAAGAGCTTCTCACCTGAGTCAGTGAAGTCTGATCATCCAGGATACACAAGATGCCATGGGGTTTTGCAGCAATGAAATCTAGGCATGACTCACTGTACATCTTGGAAATAGAAATCCAAGCTAACTGCTCTTGGCTATATTCCTCCTGCATGTTAAATACCAACCAGTCAAATCCAGCCATACAACAAGAATAAACAGAGGGGGTTAACAGGGATTTGGTTTATTCATCAGGAAGCTAGTGTATCACTGCTCTTAGAAACTTGCCTACAATTATCTGGTTTTGCTTTATGAAACTTTCTCAAGCCACTAATAATTTTCCTAATTTAAGAGAGAAAGGCTGCTAAGCAGCGTGATAAAGTAAACTGTAAAAGGCAACAAGTCTGATAAATATACTTTCATCTCCAGGTGGACCCCAGTGGTACATAAAATGCTACAATGAACCTATCAAGAGGCTTTAAAAATACCAGCTGAGTTCTGGGCTCCTTGGTCCTGACCAACTCACTTATAAAATCTGTAAAAGGGGGCAAGGCATTAACAAATTCCCTTTCCCTTAATTAACTACAGAATTAGTAAAAGATATTAAATAGCCAGCTCGTTGGGCTAGGATTCCACAAGTACTGCTTAAGAGGACCAGATCTATTCAGCTTCCTGCTACCCTGCTAAAGGATACTCTCCAGCTGAAGCTGCCTCAGCTCATTCCATATGTGCTGCCTTTCACCTGCTGGTGTGAGTTCCATTTACCTCTTCCTGGGCAATGACAGTCTGGCTGAAAAAATGCTGGAGATGCTCATTGGCAAAGTTGATGCAGAGTTGCTCTAAGCTGTTCACACCTAGATCCTGCAAAGATAAAAAGGCATCATCACTTCCAACCCACAGCCCTCCCAGGAGGCTGTGTCTTCTTGCTAATAATGCACAGCACCAGGTGGTGCTGATCTGAGCTCCTGGTTCAGGCAGCTTGTTCTGATCAGTAAGTGTGAATGAACTTGAGAAATTCAAATCATCTAATGTCTGGTTCGCAAGCTCTCAGCCTGGTTTATTGATTAGGTTGATCAGCAAGAGGCAAGACAAGCTGTGAAGGAGCACAAAGAAGAAGAAATCTACACTTGGGTGCACACTCCCACCTGTATATGCTCCATTGTTTTCAGCATTCATCAGAACACAGGAATCCTAAGCACAAAACTCACAGGCGTTGATGAGCACATATCACTCTAAGCCCCTGCTCTGCCTGTTATTTACTTACCGCAAGTCTGGGAAGCCCCCAGGAGCTCACTGCGGCAGAGACATGGGTGTATACCTGCCACAGGGGTAACAATTCCTGACCCAGAACTCTAGATGCTACCCTAACCTCAGTTTCAGAAAGTAACACCTTGCAGGACTTTTGCTTACAAAATTATCTGCACTTCTCCTGTCCCTGGCTTGGTCCAAAGCCCAGTGGATCAGGGAGAATCTCTCCAGAAACTTCAGTGGATTCTGGACTTGTCCCTATTCAGGCTGGGAATAATAGAAAAGCAGGATATGCTGAAGCACACAAGAAGAAATAAATTGTAGAAGGTAGTGTTAACCTATTTCCAGCTTTATGCAAGTCTTCAGGAACAAATGGGAACAGCTGGACTAAAACTACATTAAAAACACTTTTCTTACTTCTGTTAGTAATAGCACCAGGAATAATTCAAATGTGATTCATTAAGAGTTATCTCATTCAGCTCACCTCATCAGTACAGCAAATTTATACTAGGTATATTTCTGGGTTTGGTGCATCAAAACTGGCTGATGAGTGACCTGGGTCCCCAAGCCACTGCTAAGCAGCAGAACACAGGTTGTGGGGAAAGGACTCAGCTGATTTTTACAGGAATTTGTGTATAAGTGTGGGGGTTTTGTCAAACCTTCTTTAGGTGAGAATTAAAGAATGGAGTTAAAATCCTCATGTATCCTTTCAACATCACACATAACTTGGTTTCTAAACTCCAGTCCACTTGCTGGAAAGAGCAGTTGATCTGTATTTAATTCAACATATGAGCTAATCCAGTCGGCCAAGTTGGCTGAAAGTGCTGGTTTTGTTCTGATTTAAAATCAAATAATTTTCCTCTTCCTCAGAATGACAGAACCAAAACTACCTATGTCCACTATCAATCCAGCACCATACTGGTCAGTTCATGCAAAAGTATCACACATGCAAGGCTGACATGGTGGCAGCACCAGAAACCACTCTATCTGAGGCTAGGTTGTTAACTGCCTACAATGGTTAGGACTCCACTTACACACCAATACTACTTGCAATCCACCCAGTCCTATGTATCTTGGGCTTCTACCTATGCCACACAGTCATGGAAGACTGTAGGCTCCTCCAGATAGCAATTCATAACAAGAGTCTGTAGTAAGAGTGTTAAATCACACCCTGAAGGAGCACTTCTCTACTGTCTCTGGAAAAAAAAAAAAAAGTATCCCCCTGAATACAAGCATCTACATTACATGGTACAATTACTGTCTCCTTTCTAGAAAAAAAAGGAAAGACACAAACCAAAACCAAAAAGAAAACGCACCCATCAAATACCCTCCCATTTCTGGCAGTGACTGAGGAGAATCACCACATGCACTTGCAGCCCAGAAAATATCAAAAGAATAGGAAAAGCAACCTCAAACCCATGTATGTCCACAATTCCCACAGAACAGTCTGATTCCCGGGGAGCCAACCACTCATTGATTCTCAGCAGCAGCCACTCAAAGAGCAGGTAATACAGAGTCTTGGCAATGGAGTCCCTGAGCAGGAAAGAGGAGTAAAAGAAGTTACAACAAAGACAGCACCCTTGAGTACATCCCACCAACCCAGACAACAACAGCAGAAGTCACCTGGCATCGATGGCTCCTTCTACAGACAGAGGAGTGAAGATTCGATCATAAGATGTCACCTGGATACATGAAGAGCTGGAATTTACTGTTATTATCTCACAAATACACATAATTTTTTAAATCCACAAGGAAGTCAACCCAGTTAATACATGACTTTTTTTTTCAATTTGGCCTGAGAATTTACCCAGGTATCACAGGAGAAAGTAAAAACAGAATTTGGCTGCCACAATTTCAGGGTGGGAGTCAGCTGGCCAAAGTGTTAAGCCTAAAGCCACCTCATGTCAGAGAAAAGCCCTCCTAGATGTGAGTTCTGCCATCTTTACAGAGCTGCCTTGAGGCATTCATCTCATCCCCATTACTGATCCAGCACAGTAACCATTTTATTCCT
>NW_010510157.1:48117-62538 GCF_000687285.1 Phaethon lepturus
GGACCTTCTAAGGTGGTGGCCCTTCTGCTAACAGAGCAACTGGGCTCTATCACGCTTCAGGATGAATGAGAAATCACCAAAAAGGTACTCACAGTTACACGGTGAGTGACAGCACTTTGCAGGAAGTCTGCCGAGACATGCAACAAATTGGCCACAGTCTGAATCTCCGTGTCACTGGCAATGGCTGCATGTTCATAGGATTCTTTCTAAATAATGGAGAAGAACAAAAGATTCAACTATGGATGGGATACTATGTTCCACTAGAGTTTATGTTCTCTACAGCACTTCAACTACACAGAGCTGGTCACAGCCTGGACAAAACACCAGCGCCTGGGTTCATTTCAGCTCCTCAAAGAGCCACCCAAGCTCTAATGACCTTTGGTTGCCTCCCATCTTCTGTCCTTGCCTAGGTCAGTCTAGTGACTAATATCAAAAGAACAGAATAGTTTTCAAAGGATATCATCTTCAGTCAAGAATAATGTCCCTGGTCCCATCACATGGGATAACAGCAATGTTCAGCACAAATAGCCCATTCCCAAGATGCCAAGGATTAGTCTACCTCATAGGAGGTAAAGCAGATATTCCCCAGTTGCAGAATGGCAGCCAGGACAGCCCAGGTGGAGGTCAGCTGATCATCCAAGAGGCTGATTCCCTCCAGAGCTTGCACCAAGACCAGAAAGTCCTGACTGTCCTCCTTGTCCAGGATGTCACAGGCTCTGCCCTGAGAGAATAGGGACAGATAATTGTTGTCAGGCCCTTTTGCCCCAGGCTGGAGCTGAACCACCAGCAGCAATCTTCAGAGAAGTAGTTCAATGTTTTAAGGACTGGAGAAGTCTGAAATAAAAAGACCAAAGACACCACTAGTGGGAGCTCAGCATTCATGACAGACCAGTCTCTTTTCTCTCTGGAGGTTTGAGAGTAAGATCTTTCTCGCCAACACATGCTAAGTTTTTATTACAGTTCCAATATAGGCACCCCAGCTACCTCTTGCCCACTGCTGGAGCACAGCTTGAAAGAGCAGGGGATGCCAGAATCTACTCCCATCTAAGTCATGTCAGAGTTGCTACCCCAAATAGTACCAGAACCCAATGTATGAAAGCAAATGGGTTTCTGTGCACCTAGAGAGCCATCCTAGGTTACAGTCTCACTCGTCTGCCACAGAGCTTCACTACAACATGGGCACTCTTATTCTTCTTGTGCTTTTCTCTACAAGAGGACACTCCTATCAACTGGCTGTGACCCTAAAGTTCACAGTCAATCCTATTTGTGTACAAGGGCATTCCTTGACAAAAATTTCCAGCTGATAGCCAGATTCAGATGAGGACAAGAATGAGGTCCAGGCAGCCCTTGGGCTTTGTCTTGCCAAGACCAAGATCCAAGAGAGATTTTTGTCAGTCTCTGATAACTTCTTTATGCACAATCTGATCTTTTTCACTTTTCTGCAGCAAGCTGAGACACTCCTGTTAGCTACCCTGTTGAAAAATTTAGTTTACAATATAGAACCTTTGCCAACTAGGAACAACAGCTCATTAAGGGATGGGCCCTTAATTGCCCTTCATCCTTGAGTCATTAATGGTACTTGTCCATTCCTTGCCTGAAGGAAAGATGATAGCAATCATTCGTCAAGGATTCCTCATATGACCATAGCTACTGTAAAGAGTTTGCCCACCTTGGAAAACTGACCCACACAGCTGAAATGGGAAAGGTATCTTGCTATTGCTGTGAACTCCTTGAGTACGGAAAACATTCTTAAACAAAAGAAACCGTGCTCCAAGGTGATGGCTTGCCATAAGCCTGGCAAACAATCTTCCAGTTTAAATAGATTGTAATCAGCAGTAAATTTCAGTGGTTTAAAATTTCCACCCATTGACTCAGCAAATGAAGCAAGTGTTCTGCCGAAGGTGGAAAGAAAAATCCCCTGCTCTTTTCCGTCCCACAATAAATTGCAAATGCAAGGAAAGCCAATGAGAAAAGGATTTCTTCACCACAAGGTGGAGTCGTGGGCCTACAAGAGGACTACTTTTTTAAAAGGCTTTCTTTGGGAGCAGAAAGGGCCTGAAAGGTGAGAAAAAGATCACATAAAAGAAAAAGGCAGTCCTTTTTAGGTCAGGTGTGAGAAGGAGCAGAGCGCATTTTAGCATAGTCCTGTGAGGGACACATCGGGAGGGAAGCAAAGTTACCACTCTAGTTGCCTCACTAACCAAAGAGAAGTCTTGGCCATTTCAAGCTATCAGCTGCTGCAGAGCATCCTCACATCGCTTACCTGATTCAGGTAAAAGTAAGACTCTGCCTCTTGCAAGTACAACTCCTCTTTCTGCTCCATAGGCAGCCCAGCCAGTAGCTCATAAAACACATGGTAGTTCCTCTCACCATGGGCCTGACAGAGGACACAGTTCATAGTGTTGACTCATATCCAGTTCCAAAATCCTACAGAATACATGCTGCCATGAACCAAACACTCAAAGAGCAGGACACTGAAACTCTGAGGTCAGCAAGATGAGGCCAGAAGCCACCCAGGAACTATTTCATTTGAAAAGGTTCCAGGGTTTCTCACTGACACCTTAAAAGCATTCTGTTTGAGAGCAGTCCCTGTCACACAACTCTAATATCTGACCTTTTCTACACTCCAGACATTAGGAAAAATCAGTTGAGGGAAGATTTAACTTCCAGTAATCTCTAATAAGTGGCTTCATTCAACCTGTTTCAGACAGAGATAAGAGCAATCTCTTATTTTATTCAAATAAAATAAGTGAATACCTTGTGCTACACAGACGAGCCATATTTCTTACTAACAGAAGAAATGGAGACAATTCTCACACTTATTCCTATCCCTGTTATTTAACAGTAAATTTAAGATTAAATATGAATAAGGTAAAGAGGGATCCCTCTAGGAAGGAGGGGTTCATTGGTCCTCACCTGAAATACCACACGGGACTTCTCCAGCAGGTACTGGGAGATGGATGTTCCCACCACGACACCACTGAGCATAAGGCAACAACAGATACTGTCAGAAGCTAGGGACAGGTTTTCTGTAGATCCATTTCTCCGAGGGTTTAGCAGAGGGAATTGTTGCTGAGAAACAAGGGTATGAACTGACCAATTTGGTCTGACTTTTGGAGCTTTCCAGCACTGGTGTTTTGTATCAGACTATTCCAAAGAAAGCAGCTATGAAACATATAGATTCAAGTTTGGGTTCTGAACAGCCTCCAGAGTACAAAGGAGCTTGGACTTGACTTAGACTTTCAGGCTATGTCCTGAAAATAGTCCAGGGAACATGCCATGTCCCTTCACTTCAGCCATATCTGATTGCTGTTGCATTACCACTCCTCCATCTGACCTTGGCCACCCATTTCACATGTCAAGCTGATAACCTGTGGGGACAGGGATCACCTTTTTGTTTTGTAATTTAATTGCATCTTGCACAAAGTGATCCTGGACCAAAACCAGGATGTTCAAGTACTACAGCAATAGTGGGCCATGCAGCTAGCAGCCTGGAGTTAAGCTGCATGCAAGGACCTATAGGCCTTTAAGCCTGTCATGCATCTCATGCAGATTAGGCAGATGTGTAATGAAGGGCTTAATTAGTGAGCACCTGCATATATACAATTGATTTGAGAAGAGTGAATATGGCTTCTGTAAAAGGAGATCCTGCCTCACAAACCTCCTGGAGTCATTTGAAGAGGAAGACAAATTTGCAGGTAAGAATGAGCTAAGGGATATCATCTACATGAATTTCCAAAAGGTTTTGACAAAGTTGTGAGACTTTCAGGGAAACCAAGCAACCACAGTCCTGACATGGGTAGGAGTAAATGGCTAATCCTCTTAACAGTGGGAGGCAACCACTAGACTACCATAAAATGTCTGTGCTCTGACCTGTGAGCGTAACTCAAGGTTTGATAAGTGACCTAAAAGAGGAGATAAAGTGTGACAGATAAAGATATGTGACAAAACTTCCTGGTTGTATGAAATTATTCAAGGCAGTGAGGATGAAGGCCAATTGTGAATAAATGCAGACAGACCTTACAATGCTGAATGAGCACCAAAATGGCACATGAAATTCACTGTAGATAAATGTAAAGTGATGCACACCGGCCAAAATAATCCCAGTTTCACATATAAACTAGCAGGCTCCGAGTTAACCACTGCTGCTTAGGACTGAGACCTTACAGTTATGATAGGCAGTTCCATGAAAATATCAGCTGAGTGCTTGGCAACAGATAAAGAAAAGAAAAAAGTAAACCAGAAGTTAGAAAGGAGGCAAGTTCAAAACAAAAAAGTTGTTTTTCAGGGAACTGGTTAGACTTGTAGAACACTTGCCAAAGACTGTTGCAAAGGCATGAAGTTTATACAAGTCCAAAAGGAAACTGGAAAACCACAAGAGTCTCAGAAAAACTCCTGAGCTGCTACAAATGGTTAAGCGCTAACAGAGTGTTAGCGAAAAGCATTTTGTGTATTTGGCCCATTCTTACTGTTGCCTCAGAGAATGCTTGTGGCCAGTGTCAGAGACACAACATTGTATTAGATGGCTCCTTGGTATCAACCACTTCAGCCATTCTTATGTTCTTAATTTATCACCCATCTTGAAAGGTGAAGATCTATTCTTTTGTGGCAGAAACCTAAAACCAAAATAGGGGTGTCACCTCACCCTCTTCCTATCCTGATGATAATAAGAGTGTAGGGGAGGGAGGGCTATTGCATGAGCTCTAAGCACTGCTAGACCTTTTCTCACACAAGCACCCCTATACAGCTGGGAAGGACAGCATCCCAAGACATTCCTTTAACTCACTGTAGCAGATAGACATTCAGAAGCTTTCCAAAACGGCTTGAGTTGTCATTCAGGATGGTTCTGGCATTCCCAAAACTCTCCAGGATTGGTAGGACATTGTAGGGCTTGGAGAAAAGGAGGAGAGAACACTTCAGTAGCAATCACGGGCTTTTAAACCCAAAACGGACTTAAGTAACTGTTAGGTTGAAAATCCAAGAAAAAATGGGACTTCACTAAAATAATTCTTGCCTGGCTAAAGAGTCTCTACTTAAATTTATCTTAGTATCATTACTCCTAGCCACTGGCGAGTTGCTCTATGAGCTTTTTACCTTCACTGCTATGATCTTTCACTTCTGCTCTGTGTTTGTTCAGATTCACTGTTATAAGGTCTCTAAGGCAGGTATCATTCCTCTATTCATACAGATACAGTTTTCTATACAGCATCAGGGCTCCCAGGTACTAAAATACAGAATAACAAATACAGCAGCTGCCCTCCTGTCTTTAAAGGAGCTTTACCTCAAACGACAAGCCATCCAAAGTCCAGCACAGTTAAACAGGAACAATGAAATAACATAAACAGTATGGCCCCTTTACCCTGTCTTTGGCTTTTACTCCTTGCCTAACCATCACAGCATAAAGCCAATCTCAGTTGCCACTTACCTGTCTGATCCTGTGACAGTCTGATCTCTGGTACAGCGTGGTCAGATATTGTACAATTGCTTTGGCAGCTTCTGTTTTACCTGATCCACTGTGTCCACTGGAGGAACAAGAAGTAAGGAAGAGGGCATCAAAACAAAATTACCTAATTTAGACATATCAGAAGACCTGTTACAGTAAATCAGTGGAGCTGTACTGATTTACAACAAATGAAGATCTGTCACATACTGTTTGAAACATTGAGACAACTTGACAAAATATAGACCCAAATAAGAGTCCACTGTGAAATGCCAAACGCCTTCTCTTCCACTCCTCCAAACTGATGTGAAGTTAAATTCAAACTGTATTTGTGCAGAGTGAAATAAAAATCATGTTCTCTACTGACAGCCTTCACACAAGAGCCAGAATGCTAAACTCATGGACAGTGAAATAAAAAGATGAAAGCCTTACATAAAGAAGTTAACAAGGCTTTGGAAAAGCACCCTTATTTCCTACCTGATGATGACACACTGCTCTTGCTGTGATGACAGGGATAGCGTGTAGGCCATTTCTGCTATGGCAAAGATGTGTCTAGATGTACAGAAAGAAACCCCCAGTTAACTGACCTCATGTTTCTACCTCACAAACACAGCACCAAAAGGTTAGTCACCAGTGATCTACACTAGAGATGGGCCATTACCTTGATATGAGAAATGTGAGGAACCAGGGAAATAAGAGCTTTGTTCTTTGCTGATATTAGTTTAATATCACTGTTACAAGCTATTGCAAAGTTCGGGTTCCTCCAGGACCCCTTCATCCTAACCTGTGCCGTAGTGTTTACTATAAGGGACACCAGCAGTATTGTCTGCACTAGAGGAACCTGCCCATGTTCCCAGATCTGATGGGGTTGTACCAGTGTTGGCAGTGGGGAGCGCATACTGCCAGAACTCCTCAGGTACAGGACATGTAACAGTCCCAGCAGGCATTGAATTCAGGACCTTCAAGCAATGCTCAAAAAACTTGACCTAAATAGTTTAGCTCTGTAGCATTACAGGTCCAAGCAACTGTGACATTCATCCTGCTCTATCAGACAACTGGAGGAAAATAAAACACTTTCCAGAGCACAAACAGCACAGAGTTTACGGAGTTATTTGAAAAAGAGAAACATACGGGGCATTTTTTGAGAGAGTCCCTTGGTGATACTGGGTAGCCACATCTTCAGAGTAGATACTGTCACCGAAATCGGGAATAAACCTCGTAACACCAATGTAGTGTTAAAAGGCAGGCATTCTTTATTTCACTTTATCCACTTTGGTTACAATACCAAGGTCTTTGAAAGGATTCACAGAAATCAAAATTTGCCCAATGTAAGTCTAGGACAAAAATAAGAAAGGCAGAAAAATCTGATGGCTTCTTAGAATTTTCTGAATGAGGAATGGGACTTGATGATCTTGAAGGTCCTTTCCAACCTAGTGTTTCTGTGATTCTGTGATTAATACAAAGATTAAAATTACTTTGGAAGGAATACTGTCGATTCTGACTATACTGACAACTTATTCAGGGCACAGCACAATTTTTCAGTGGTCATTTTCAAAGCTCTGTCATTAATATTTAGGGGTAAAGGGGAACTCTCTGATCCATGGTTATCTTCACTGGTCACTGTCGATTCTCTGAGCTTCACATGAAATTACAGGCACAGGTTTGAACACCTGAGCCAGTAAATGAAAAAGAGAACACCTAGCCATCCAGAAGTAGCTCTGGACTGTAACACTGTGAAATGTTCACAGAAACTCTGAAGTTTATTCTCGAGAGCCACAATTTTTACTCAGAATTGCTTTGCCAAGACAGTAGAGTTCCACTAGGAGCAGCTGAGGCTAAAACTGAACCAAAGTATGCTCATGGCTTGGCAACAAATACCAAAATTAAAGAGAAATTCTATTTTACCACAAATATTTCATGCTACCCATTCTCTGAGCAAAAGCAGTGTAAGTATCCTTCTTATCACTTTTCCCAGTAATGGAGTATCCTGAGATGCTTGGTGCATTATTAAAGCTTGATGGAATGATAGAAATTATATTCTCTTAAAGCTTATTGTTCAGAATTAATAAGCACTGAAGAAAACCAAACCCCCCCCCCCAAAACAAAACAAAAAATCACTACCCATACATAAATAAGATTGCGATGGAACCTCTTCTTCAAACACAGCAGAACTGAGCTCTCACAGACTTCCCTATGAACAGAGGAAAGGACTTGTCAGCCATAAGCTTCACTTCTATGTGTTAATATTAACCTTTCTACTCTCCCAGGGATTTTGTAGGAGGCTTGGATCTGAAACTATTCACTGCTTTCACGTGGTTCCAACATATCCGGGATTAAACACATCAGAGAGAAAAGCCAATGCTCAGAATATCCAGCCTGTCCATCTCCATGTGATCACATCTCCTTGCACACAGCCTTTACAGTTGTTTCTCTTAACAGGATGGCAAGGGTAGAGGGTGCAGGACATGTAGGACATGAGAAGCAGTCTTAGGTGCTCCTCTTTCAACAACAGCAGTGAACCCATGATTCAAGAGCTGTTAAAGATGCAGGGCCTGAGTCTGCCATAGCTGAAGGCAACAGGAGTTGCTAAAGCCACAGATACCAGTGTCAGTAGGCAAACAACATAAAAATGTGCCTTTCATCGTGCAAGTCTTCCTGGCTTAGTACCCACTTCATGCAACAAGAAGGGTATGTCAAATTCCCAGTTCCGTCCCTCTGCAACACCACAAAAGTCACATCAGCCTCTCAATCTTGTTCTCCCCATTCATAGAGTATATTTGGTTTTTTTATATCCCATTTCAAGACTAGGAACCATTTGACAGGAGAGGTAGAGTTCCCTAGATGCATCTGTAAGAAAGTCTGCTAACTAGGATGAGCTGCTCGCTCTAGTGTGCGACTGCAGAGATTCAGTGTGCACTCTCTGTGCAGCAAAGCCTGGGTATGCACTATACACAAAAGTGTCAGGAGTACCCCCTGCAGCAGTGCTCCTCCCCATCTGATTCACTGCACGTCCATAGCTTTAATAGTGCAATTCAGCCTTTTACTTAGCTTTACTGAGGAGCATCCATTATTCAGCTATGATAGCCACCAAATTAATTCAATTTTTTCATGTGGTGGACAAAGATTTATAATGTGATTTTTGGTTTTGAGCCAACAGTAGCTTTGAAGGATAACAAGCAAGCCCCCATGACCTTTAATTAGCTGCAGAATACCACCGACAACACATACTCCAGTCTGGTTAGATCTTCGATCTCCTCAGCTTCTACATGGTGATCTTCACACATGTACATCTGAAATGCATAGATATATTACTGAAAATCAGGAGAAGTTCAGTTTCATTCCAATACTGGAGACACCACCTGTACCTGTTTCTGCATGAATTCCATCTCTAGCATGTCGTCAGTGATGTCTTCTGCCTCCCACTGCAGACCGTCATCACATGAGTGTTGGCCACATGTGGGTCCTTGTAGATAGCCCATTTGCTTAGGTTTTCAATGGTTAGCCGTGGCAGCAGCAATTCAGAGTTCAGCCATATCGCAAGATCACATCCCTGAGACTGCTGCTGAGACCAGTGAACACAAGGTATGACTATGGACCCTGCAGTCTGGAGGACACCTGAACCTTCTTTGACATCCACCTCACTGGAATAATCTGATGTACGTATTGGATCCTCTCCTTGATGCAGAAGGAAGCCCCGTTCACTGTTTCTCTGAGAGCTTTGATCTATCAAAGATCTGGGAAGGCCACATTTGAATCTGCAATTCTGTTGCATAGGCATCGCAGATTTTTTGTCTGATAGACATGTCAGTTTTTCTAGGGAATAACCATTCCCAGAGCCCCTGGATAAGGAGCTCTCTGTCTTAACCATGCTGTGGACTCTGGGGAATACTACAGCAAACTTGGCATCAGTAGCATTGTTCTTCTCCTCATCCAAGCTATGTAAATATGGAAAAGAACTGGTTACATGAAGAGGAGGATCACCAGAAGGCAAATCAATATGTCTCACTTCCCCTGCCATTTTAGGAACACCTTTCCCCTCCACTGATGGAGGAGAAAATTCTTTGTCACTCAACTCAGCCCTCCCTGGCTGTCCGACTGCACCAGGGAAGGCTTTGCCAGACTGACTGTCCCACCCTGCAGTGCTTACAATCTGGATTGCCATTCCACTTCTGAATCCGTAAGGTTTACTGCTCCTTTTCCTCTTCTCAAATTTCTTCAAGAGCCATCTTGAAATACCAATTGCACGTGCCACACTCAAAAAATAAGCTTTCAGGTTTGCTTTCTTGGCAGGTTTTTGACCAAGCCAGCAAGTGATGTTTCTAAAAGCAGAATGGGAATGCAAGTCTTTGGATCCTTTCCCATCATGCACATTTTCTTTTTCAGAAGGTGCCTCTGCAACAACTCCTTCTGCTTTCCCTTTTTTTACCTCTAAAGTCTGGCCTGAAACCAGTTTAACTTTTCCAATAACTTTTCCAACTTTCTTCTTGCCAAGAAGCTGCTTGTCAGACAATTTTTTTGTAATAGTGGAGCAGCTTGAAATATTTGAAAGATCTAATCTTTTCTCTCCAAAACTCTCAGCTATGTTGGGTTCTTTCTGTGTACTGAGGGTTTCTAGAGTTGTGAGTTTTGAACAGATGCTTTCAACATTTTTCAGGTCAGAGGTGGTTTCCAAAGCCATCTGGACAGGATTTCGTTTACAGCTTGTTAATAGTTTGGTCTCAGCATTTTTATGTTTGTTTTTCAGATTGAGAAGGATTTGGGATTGAGAAGAGCATTTCTTTGTAAGCATCATCACTGCTAACTCCTGTTTGCTGCAGTCTGAAGAACTGTCCCTCTGTATATGTCCTACCATTGTACCTTGTTTTGCAGTCTCACACCTCCCAGATTTCTCTTCCAACGTCATTTGCTGCTTGGAGACCAAAGGGCTATCTTCCAGTGTGTTGCCTTCATCATTCACCCTCTCTTCCTGTTCAGTTCCTTGAAGTACTTTGCGAAGGCAAACGTGGAGTTTTGTTTTCACAGAACTAGGCAGTGCTTGTTTTGTTGCATATTCTTTTCCTTTATCAATGCTCTCTTCAGTGCTGTTCTCTCCATTGCTGTCAGAATTATCATCTGCATCTTTTGACATATCTTGAACTTTGTCGTTTTCTAATATATTTTCCTTGCCTACTTCATTATTGCCATTTTCCCTATTCTTAAGACTTTTAAGTTGGAATCCTGAAATTCTTACATCATCATCCTCCTCCCTGCTCTCAGCTAAAATAGATTTTGGTTGTCTTGGCATGTCATCTTGCTTCTTCACTTTCTCCTCTGCCTCCAATCCTGAAAAGTCAGTGCCTTCATCCTCAGATTCATTCCTTCCATCTGTGGTCGCCTGCTCCATTTCAGTTTCAATAGATGTGTCATTGCTTTCATCAAGCAGTTCCTTGCAGCCTTTTCCTTCAGCCACAGGAGGATCTTCGAGTATGGCTTCTTTCTCACTGGTGCCATCTTCCTCTGAGGAACTACTCTTCCCTTCACTGCTTGCAGTGCTGTCCACTACAGCACTCTCTTTTGTACCTTTCTTATGGGTCCAATGGCCTTCATTGCTGGAGTCAGAGCAGGAATCTGAGGTTTCCAGGAGATTCTCTTCTGCACTTTCAGTGACAATAATCCTGGTATGTTTTCCAACTTGCTTTTTCTCATTTCTCTCACCTTTTCCCTCTGCCATACTGCCGTGGGATTGACAACCTGACTTCTGCTCAGAACCTTCCTTAAAGCGGTGATTCTCATTGTGCTTTTCCCTAGGCCTGGCATTGTGTGCCTTCTGCGGTGAGTCATGTTTCTGAAAAGAGTTTTCAACACTTTGCACTGCAATTGACTTTACAGACTCTGACTCAGTGACTTTTTTGCTAATAGCAAGACGCTTTCCACACTTCTTTTTGAAACTGTGTTTCTTGCTGTTTGTGGTGGCTTCTTCCTCTTTATCACTGCTATCCTCACTTTCTTGTCCTGATGTCATTTCCTTGCAGGTCTTTCTTTTTTTTCCCTCCAGCTTGGACACTAACTGTTCTCCATGTTTTCTCTCCAAATGAGGTTCTCTCTTATAATTTCTCTTGTAGGCTCTTTTTCTCTGGAATAATTTTTGTGATCATTTTCTTTGCTTCCCTGAAGCCTTAACAGCTTCTGGTTTTTTAAGGGGTCTTCTTCAAGGGGGCGATCTTGTTCAGGCAATGACTCTTTACCCTCCATCTGGCCTTTACTCTTACCTCCCCACCGTGTCCCACAGTGGATCTTTGAATCTCCTGGGGAGTTTGCCTTTTTCTCACAATTCAACATTTTCTCTTTTCCAACCTTTTTGTGCCGAGACTTGGATCGGGAAGGAGGCATTTCTCCAGTGTTCAGCAGTATGTGAGGGCTTATCTCAATTCACCTATGAAAGGAAACGTGCATTTTGCTGTGGAATAAGCTACAAAGAGAGGCCAGATCCTCCTAAGCCGTAATTTACCTCATTTCTATAGAACCAAAGAAACGTTTGCAGAACCATACCTGTGCAGCTGAGGAGTGCCAAACTGACTGTCCTGTTCCAGGCTAATCTCAGTTTTATTTTGTCATGAATGACCCTTATTTTCTTCTTTTATTAGATCTCTTGCCAGAGGCCAGTCATATACAGGCAACTGAACAAATGTCCATGATTTTCCACAGTTGACAAAGGTTTGGCCACACCGTGGTTTAAGAAGGAATTATTATTTTGTTTCAGTTTTTGCTTCTCCAGTAACCTTCTTTGTGCTGAAGAAGAGAGGAACACATCTAGCGATCTACCTCAAATGAATGAATGGTAAATAGTTAACTCAGCTTCCTAGGTATCCAGAATCACACTTGGACCTATATGAACAACACTGGCCTGCAAGTTAAAAATACACAACACTGAGTAGATGCTGTATTGCTGAGTAGAACTGAAAAGACCACAACTGATTGCTAACACACAAAAAAAAAGCACTTGTCTTTTAACAAGCAAATAAGTACTTGGTAAATTTAGGTATATATTGTAATTACAGTTAAATTGTATCTGATTTTCCAGGGGATACCTTTAAAATTTTCTGTAGTGCAAGGCAAGAATATTAATGAACAGATCATACTCAGGACTGGACCTGTCATGAAAACAGTTTAGCCCAAATAGCAAAATCTATGACGAAACCAGCTGTCATAGTAAATAATGTCTGTCCTTGAACAGCTCTCTTGAAATCTTACTGGAGAGAAGGTTAAAGAAGAGGATTAATGAGGAATGGGGGAAAAAAAAGAGAAGAAATAAAGTGTTAGAAAAAGAAATATAATAGGGTGGACAATAATAACAATCTAATCATGTGAACTGATAATCTCTGCAGGAAAAGGCAGTTGAAACTAGACTAACTTTGCAGCATACACCAGCATTTCAGAATTGCTTCTGAAGATATAAAATACTAACAGATGATTGCTCTTTTTTTTTTTTAGGATAGTGTATGTTAGCTGCCCACAGCAAAAGAATTTTCAAATCATTATAACTGATTCTACATCAGAATTTTTTTTATACGTAATTGTACTCCAAATACACACCGCATAAATCCTGGCAAGCATTTGTACGCCAAACAAAACTCCTAATACAGATCCAGTGCATGTCTGTGGAATTGCCTAACTCCATCTTTTCTTTTAGCATGATGGGGTTGGTTTTGAATGGTGTGTTCCATGAACAAGTGTTCAATGCCTTCCAGGACCTGGCTAAACTGAGCAAAAAGTCAAAAGCAAATATGTATGTAACATTCCCAGTGCACTAGGAAATATTCAGGATTCTAATTGTTAATCAGCATTGCTTATCTCTTTATCTTTCCTCTAATCATAGGCAGGAAATAAAAGATGTAAAAGTGCCCAAAGGATTAGTCCTGACCTTTCAGCCTGTTGGAAAATATCACTTCTATCCTTTCCAGTTATAAAGATCCTTTATTTTATGAGTCAACCTCTTGCTGCTTCAGACAGACCAAAATACCATTTGGGCTCCAGACTCCACTTCTACCCATTTGTCTGAATGAAGTGCTAATGGCAGAGCCTGGTTTTGATTCTCCAGTCACTAAACACTTCAAGGCAAAGGTCCAAACCAGAAAACTGTAAGGGTATAACTGAAAGGAGATGATGGACCAGAGAAAGGAAAACTTGGAGGTGAATGGAAGAGGAGAATGGGACTAAGGAAAAAATTTTACAGCAAAGAAATCCAACAGTCTGTAACATCTTTCCAAAGAAAAAAAGGTAAAAAGCCTCTTGTTAGGAGCATTTGTAAGTACCTTAGAGATTACATTAGCCAATGATGGATGAGGAACAGACCAACACACAGGACACAGGGAAATTCCATTATATATTTTGTCCTCTCATCTCTTTCTTTGTTAAACTCTTCTCTCCATTTGCTCCTTCTTTCTCTCTGTTTTTCAGCCAATTCCACAGATTCTCTACAGGCAGAAGGGAAACTTCCACCCATCATAGCCTTACGATGAACAATAGGACCTAGCAGTCAAGATTTTGTTACTAATTTCCTACTGTCATTGTAACTCCATAAAGCATTAACTTATTTATTTAAAGACTGACATACAGTGTCTCTAAGCCTTCAGTCAGATGTTGGACTATCATGGGATGCTGGCAACATATTTACTTTCCTCACAGCTCTGAAACCCTGCATCTCGGTGATCATGGTTGCAGTGTACAAGCTCTGACAGCCATACCCAACAGTAATGGGGACTGCAAAGACACACAAGGGCTGGTGGGGAATATTTGAGAGAGGGGATTGAGCTGGGAGGATTAGCTATACTATATGGTACAAATGTTTTTTTCCCCATAATGAAAAGTAAAGTAAACCCTTGCTGGTTATTGTACACATTCTACAAGCCCAAAAGAGTCCTGGCCAAGGTTTGTTGAAACTTGCTTCCATCTTCCATCCACCGGCCTCTCCTTGCCCTAGGGTAGGGGGATGGGGGAAAGAG
>NW_010510157.1:62569-69688 GCF_000687285.1 Phaethon lepturus
ACTGCAGTTCAGCTTAAAGCTTTAAATCCTTGAAGCTACTATAAAGTCTGACAAGGAATGAGAATTTTTAACATTTAGTACCTCAAGAAGGCAGTCTACTTTGCTGGATGGAAATCCATCTACTCTCCAGAATACCTTATGACTTGCTTGCAGACTGAAACTTGTCCAAGCATCCTTATGAGGTTTTTTTTTTAAAAAGCCATTAAAAAATACATTCCAGTGCTCTGGAATTTTACAAACTGGTAAAGAATAACTCAGTGAATCAAAGTTTGCCTCACCTCAATCACCCCAAGGAGGGCAACCACATTTGAGATTTACACAGTCCAGAAAGGCTGATGCTCTAAAAAAAGCACACTAGGCATAGAAAAAGCACATGCTTTTATTGCAAATGGTGGATTTTTTTTTTGTGAACTATCCACTTTGTACTCTTCTGCATGACAGAACAATCTTCTGATTGAAAAAAACAGTATCGCCCATTTCTCCAGTTGCAACTCTGATGCTGCTGCCCTGACAGCAGTTAAGGGTTCCACAACGATCAGTGTCTTTAGTGTTCCCTCCAAACTTGCTTTTTTACTCTGGTCTAGAGTTGACACTATTCAAAACATCTTGGACATTTATGTTGCATAGCACAAAGTTCATGTCTTAAATACCTAATCTTCTTCTTTTACACCCTCTCTTGAAACAGTACACTCTATAATCTGTAAGTGCCTGGTCACCTTATTTCAGTGCGCCCCGCCCTTAATACACCAATACTAGTGGCCTAGATCTCTAAATCCTGTAAAAAGAGTTTTGTTACTGAGATTAATGGTAGCTGAATTAGACTCTAAATCCTCAGTACAGAATAGTTGTTAATATTATATCCTCATGGGGGCTTAAAGTTAATAATACTTCTCTACAATGCCAAATGCAGTAGAAAAAATAAAATTTAAAAGTCACTTTTATGTGCTACTGCTAGATAGTCATGTGTCTGGGAAGCTAAAGCCTTCTGCAAAACAAAAATGCTTGGATGAGGAGGAAGATCAGGAACATTGCCCAAATTTGTAGGGAGCTTAGACACAGGACTTTGGTTTGACTCACTGTAAAGATAGGACTCCAGACTTTGAATCTGGGTTAGAACGTGAAAGCCTAGAGTTCACAGTTCTTCTGAGACAGGATTTTAGAGCAGATTGTTTTATAACACCACTGTTATTACTGGGAACGGTAAGATGAATCACTGCTTATATAAACAATTCCTTTGACATCAGACCTGCTTTGATTAACTGCCCTGGACCATCTGCCTCCTGGACATACTGAAGCAGGTGAAAGATCCTTCTCATCAGTTTTTCAACTCCTATCACTGTATCAACTTCATCAAAATCACTACAGGAAAAAGAAAAATTAATTTTTGTTCTTCCTTTTTTAGAAGAAATAAGAATACTTTATATCAGAGAAAGGAGAACCTCAATGCCATTACACAGCATGAACCTATAGACAAAAAGAACAGATAGCTTACGCTGTTATTTAAAGACCAGTAGAGAAGTAAGTCTCACCTTCCCTAAACACAGTGGTTTCTCCCAACTCATACAGAGGAGAAAGTATTCTTAAACATCATTACTCTTAAAAGGAAATGCTTGGAACTTAATTCTTAGCAGTTTCTCTTTTCATTCACCTGTACAAATTGCTCAAGCTCCTTCTTTATCACTCTGCACAGTAACTTTTTCAACATACCTACACCATCCATCCTGATTCCAGCCAGCTTCTCAGTACTGTATATCGTAGGTCATTCATGTATACAGTAATATATTCACTCTCCTGTACCTTGTTTCCATGCAGCCTAGAGTCTGTTCCAGTGTCCTTGCAAGCTTGCCCAGCTGTGGAGTCTAATATCAATTCTGGCTGAGCTGTGCCCAAAGAGCAGACGATTACAGGCATATGGAAGGAAAATGGCATCAATAATTCAAGCTTTCTCATGGCACCTTTGAACTTTTCAACCAGCAATATCACCAGCTGGTTGGCAGAGTTCTGGATAAGAGAAGAGGTGGGATTTCACCTAGACAAGAGCCAGGCTCAGACATGGTATAACTAAGTACATCGCCAAAGAAAGACTGAAAAGGAGAGGTCAATTCCTTTACCAAAACACCTCTGCTATAGTCCAAGAGGCTACCAGACAAGGCACAGTGAATACTATCTAAATAAGAGCTTAGGCTAATGAAAAGGATAAAATCATGGACCTCTCTCTTCTGCATCCCTGGAGTTTTATTTCAGGAAGCCAAGCATGGATAGCTCAGTCTCTGCTCTCTTCTTGCCAATACCAAGCTGTCTGCTAACAACAAGAAAGTAGTTTCCATCTCAGCACTGAAAAAACAGCAAAAATGGCACCATTTTTGTCTTCATTATGCCTAAACCTCAGTCCAAATCAAGCAGAATGACTAAATCTCCTTTCAACTTGAATTTCCAAATAAAGCCATGCTCCCCTTTAGAAAAAGTTTTTGCAGACAGCTCAAGGTTACTTGCAGCAGGTGATTATGTCCATGCAACATTGCTGTCTAATTCAGTGATGGTTATCCCTTTCCTAGGTTTTTCTCAAGAAAGCAGGTACCAGAGCAAGCACAAATGCACACAGTCTAGTCTGTGCATGCAGTCTCCCTCTATGCTTACCAGGTTGCAAAGTGACAGCCAACATGGTTAGTGCAGGATTTAACTACTCTGAGGATGACCCTGGCTCTTTAAGGCGAAGTCCCCTTCTACGCCCACCAGGCCCCCCTCCCAAAAATGCTTTCCAGAGGAGTTGGAGATTAAACAAGATAAACTCAGGTGTGGCCAGCAACCAGAACAAGTGACCCTAACATAACATGTGATGAGTGCTGTTAAGATAAGATATTAGATGCTTAGCAGCATTAGTTTGGGTGGGGCCTGCTTTCCTATCTCCTCCTAAGAACCCGATGGCTGTTATGTACTGTACTTTGAGGGCTCCTCCACTAAGAAGCAAAGATAAAAACTGGGTGCTGAGCTGGAGAACTCAAGAAACACACTTCTCCTAAGCTTTCTGTGACTGGATTGTCCTCTTAGCTCATAAGAATGAGACTGTAGAGCAACAGGTTAGTTAACTATTTCACCACATCCTTTCATTCATTATTTATAACTAACTCTCTATCCCTCTCTGCAGAGAAGACAGATCCCTTTTGTAAAGCCCAGAATGACTGATGTCATCTGGATCATGAATTCCTTATTCAATCTTGAAAAAAATCCCTGGGGCTCTTAATTCTAAATTTCTAATGTGTGTGCGGTGGAGAGGAACAACTTCTCTGAAAAACCCAACTCATCACAGTTCCTGAGGAGGAAGCGGCTCTAACAAACTCTCTCGTTATCAGCTGGAGCCTCTTCAAGGCTCTGCATACCCATGGCAGAACTGGAGCCCTCCGTTTCTTTGATTTCTTTGATTTGTCAGAAGTCTCAGACGGTATGATTGGGTTTTGCCTGAGGACGATGGCCAAGATGAAGGTACTGATCATGTTCACTTTCTTATCAGACTACTGTCTGCTTTGAGCTACATTGAGATGAGAGAGGCTAAATTGAGTCTGTGTAAATATTCCCTCTCCACCTTTACTGTCTCAAACCCGTCTGCCTCAGCACCTCTAACCTGAATTCTCTGCACAGACTAAACACTGCATTTGTTTGCCTTTTAAAGTGCTCCTAGCAAAATGTTGGCAGTTTGTTCATATCTTTTTAAGGGAGGGGGAGGTAAGCAGCAAGAAAGATGAAATATTGCCAGATTTCAGCTCCAGATCCCTCAGTAGACTGGGCAGTGGAATTTGTGGCCCGAGACTTGGGTTCAATGCCCACGTCAAGCACTGATTTATCATGTAGTTTTGCCCAAGTCATTGCTTCAAAAACAAGACAGGTTCACTTCAGACAAGAGTACAAATACTGACACAACTTCCCCGCATGCACAGCACTCTCAACATTTGGTACATGTAATGACAATTAAGTAATCTTTTGAACAAAAGTCTTGTTTACACTTTCCCAATTTTACTGTCTTTCTCTGCCCATTTCTATTGAGAGAGAATTCCTGGTCTCTCATTGCTTCAAACTGGTAAGGCCCTTGGCCTCTTTTCCAGCTATTTTAAGATAAGCTAGAAGGTCTCCAAGGTCCTCTTCCCCAGCAATAACCGGAGGAAGCCAAATAAAGTATTCATGCGAAGGCAATGCTGGGTGCAGTAGGGAGCTGGGAAATACACTGTCTTTGCCAGCTATGTGCTACCCAGGGATACCAGTACCAAGAGGAATTTCCAGCTGGCCAGCTCCTCTGCCTTAAAAGCCCTTTTACCTTGAAGAAACTGCTTTGACCAGGGAATCCAGCAGCAGATGGAAGGAACAGAAGACTACATTGCTTGAGAAAGTACAAAGCTCCCCAGATTCCTAAAGAGTCCTTCATTTACACAAAATACCAGGTCTTTTCAGCTCATATTCAGCCACTATTAAAGTGGTATTATAGAGTTATAACACATCAGACCCAGCTTTTCACTGCAAATTCTTCTTAAGTCAACTACATAAAAATCATTGATGCTATTACAGAAAAGAGGTAAGAAGGTAACTCAATTTAAAAAAAATGCCTAAATCACATGAATAAATGAGTAGAAACTGGTCATGATTGGTCAGAGAAATGACACTTTGCATAAATTCACAACAACCTTGCTTGTTTGGTAGTAATTTGGTTAAGGGGGCTGGTTAATGCCGTTCCTAACTATTTTTAGGATGAAACTTGATAAATGTATAAATAGGGTCTCCTCTTGGTTTCATTCTATAGCAAGTAAAATTGACAATCCAGTCAGGACTCTACAGCCTGTAAGGCTGGTTGAAAATTATCTTCTTTTTTTGTGGTTGGGTTTGGGGTTTTTTTGCCCCCTTGGTCTCATTGCATTTATATAAAGTATCTACTCTGTTCCTTCCACTCATGTTGACAGAAAACATTCTCCCTTGAGCCTGTACCCCAGGCTATTGAGAGAGAATTCCTGGTCCCTCATTGCTTCAAACTGGTAAGGCCCCTGGTCTCTTTTCTAGCTATTTTAAGGTAACCTAGAAGGTCTCCAAAGTCCTCTTCCCCAGCAATAACCTGAGGAAGCCAAATAAAGTATTCATGACTGCAAGAAGAAGCCAAAACAATTAAGTTACATAGGTTTGAAAACACCCTCTTTGAATATTTCAGGAGCACTTTGTTGCCCAATTGTCTGCCATTCAATGAGGCTGGATGATCCTGTTACACTGGAAGCTGCCATCCCACGACCCCTACCCAGAGGTCAGCCAAAATGACAGACCAACACACTGTACAGATAGTATCACACCCTACTGGAAGGATGGACTTTATCTGTGTCTGAGCCAAAAGACTCTGCACTATGCTAAGACACAGTTCAGGCTTCCTCCTTTTAATCCCCTGACCTACCTCTGTAGTCAGTGTCTAAAAAGAGAAAACTGAAGATGCAAGGCCAGGCAAGTTTGTATTAACTTTAATCTTGCTGGTTTGATAACCAGAGCAGGTAACAACAGTGAGTAACTGGTAGAGTAATGACAACAGCAGGAACTCTGGCATGATTAGAAACCAGAAAACAGGCCCATGTGTAATTCTACTGCATCTTCAGTGCTGTTGTGTCCTGTGCTAACTAGAGTATAACTAAAGAGGATGTGATCTTTGTGCTTCCATCATACTTTTTACTGGGCACACTGAGGTGCCTGTGTGGCCTCAAATAAGGAGCAGTCCTTGTTCCCCTTTTCCGCAGAGCTGGGAACAATGGGTTTGATACAGAACTCAGATGAGTTGTGAAATCCCCTGGATTTGAACTGGTTTTCAAACCAATTATACACAAATTCAAGAGGCTTCCCAGTTATATGGGCTACAGCCCTCGTGCATGGGTACCCACAGGACCTGTTCTCCCATGAGAAATTACTTCTCTGCAGAAAGCATCATGGCCCCTGAAGTATAAATCAAAGGATCAAAGTGGAAAGTTAGATTGTCCAGACTGAAATGATTACACCCAAGTATTTGAAAATCCCCAGCAGATGCTAGAAAGCTTGCAGAGATAAAGGTAGAAGGAATCATACAGCTAGGGGTGAGGTTTCATATTACAGCTAAACTCACTTTTTATGACTGCCATCTGAAAGGGGCCACTCCTTCCTTTCGGTGTCTTTTATATCCCTCAGTTGTTTTCTTGCACCAGTTCTGGTGGTCATCTTGGTGCAATTTGACCTTACAGGTAAGTTGATCTAATGGCGAGCTTCTTCTTAAATGAGTGGGCCGACTTGCCTGCAATTGCTCTTGCTGGTTATTCCCTTACTCCAGATCATAAGACAAGATCATAAGGCATTGGTTCACCTGACTGCTTCAGCAAAATTTAACATAGCTAAAACAAAATTGAAAAGCACAAATATGTACTAGGAGAAGAAAGGGAGCAGCAACAATTGACACAGGAGGGCAGACAGTGACACCACAGATGTAAAACTCTTTTATGGCTCCTAACCTCTGGGAAGATATGAGGAGGAGAGTACAGGTTAGAGTACCTAGAAGGCGGCTTGGTTTTGAAAGTTTGACAGTCCAAAGAAGATTAATCTATAGTGGAACAGTACAAACTTTACTGTGACATTGGGCCACTCATGCTTTTTGTGCCCTGTTATATTGTCTTTACAGTTTTGCAAGCACAGGCACTCTTATTACGCTTTGCTACAAAAGATCTGGGACAAGCTGGAAGTGGTTTGCCTAGCCAGGCATTAGAAGACACACTCAAACACTCTTCTCAAGGAGTTTGCCTCCAAAAGTTGCCATATATTTTATAGGATGGTGAACATTTTCTGCCATTTAATATTAACAAGCCTGTCAGTATCTTTTGCCCTATTCCACTGCAGATATTTAATTTCCTCAATCTTCTGTAGATAGATCCCTGTTCATTTTACGAGAGGTCTCATCTGTCCCTATCCACAGGAGAGATCCTCGTAAGTAAGAAATGCCTCTCAGTAGATATCACTTTAAAAAGGAAATGGTTTATAGAATTTGAGTCACTTCCATGCAGTATACATTTTAATGGAAAGTTCCCTTTCTGTGCATAAGCAGTCCTAAGACAAGCACATCAGTGAAGAACTTAACCTGCTGAA
>NW_010510157.1:69719-70897 GCF_000687285.1 Phaethon lepturus
TGAAACAAGAAAAGATCACAGCTACTATCTACATCCAAGAAAATCTACCAGTGTTAATGTCACATTATTAACTAATGAGGCACGTGGAGCTCTGATACATTCATTCATGACTGTGATGCAAGCTACCAAGAAATTAGCATTTTTCTTGTGCACTAAAAAAAATTGCTAGATGAGGATCTTACCATGAAAAAGGATTTTCTAATGGTTTAACAAACAAACCTCTAAGTAACAGTTGAATGCGCACAGAGAACCGCAGGGAGGAATCTGCCTATGCAATATCATTAAACAGAGTTGGAACAGACTAGGAGTGGTTTCCATCCAACCCAAGGTTAGAGCCTTTGAAAGTGCAATGCACTTCAGAGAGATGACATGATATTATTTCACTTTGAAGTTCTTATGTCCCACCTACCATAGTCAAAACAAGCCTTTTTAAGGATAGACCCTGGATGTTGCATGGCAGAAGTCATAGCACCTGGACTCTCAGACTGCTTTTAGTAAAGGCTGCTTTCTGTGCTTCCTGAGCCTTTGGGATAGAGGCATTGCCACCTGCTGTGAAGTCTCCAGCACGTCAACTAAGTATAAAATTAAACCAGTCTTTTTTTAAAGGTTAATTCCGTAGTAGGTGGCTACCACTTAGTGCTTAACTTTCATTATTTCATGGGCCTAACTTGATAAAACTGAATTTCCTTGAGATGGATTTTTTTTACAGCCCTCATTACTGCTCATTGGCATTCAAAATGTCTTCCTATAATGAAAGTACAAGCAAATATCATCAGGTTTGAACTGAGAGCAAACTGTCACAGCAGTGACAACATCACAGCCCATCAAACCAATCAAGGGCTATCATACCTCCTCTGTTGAGCTGGGATGGACATTGGGGCCCAGCTTGAGGGTAAATTATCAGGAAGGTGAAGTATTTTATGCATTTACACCATGCCCAGAAGGCATTCAATGGTGGCAGCCATGAACAGCATCGGTACCTCACCCAGGACACTTCAGCACGTTGCCAGGGCACAAAGGTGGACTGCCCCGGACTCCTATTAGCCCTTGCTCTACCATTATCACAAAAAAGAAACTTTTTAGGCGTATATCCCCGGAAAGGGCGCAGCGCCAGGGCTGGCACGCACAGGGAAGCTGTCCTGAGGCCACGTCCGCGGCCCTGCCTGAACCGCCTGACA
>NW_010510157.1:70944-82525 GCF_000687285.1 Phaethon lepturus
GGGAAAAGGCGCCGCGTCCCGCTCTGAGGCGATGGCAGAGCCGCCGGGGAGGGCAGCAGTCGCGGCGAGGCGTTTTCCCTAAGCACCGCCACATCCCTCTACCTCAGGGCTGTCACGGCTCCGCGACGAAGCAGCAAGAGAAGGTTGAGACCCTACAACAGCTGTGAGAGGGCAGATTCAGCCCTCCCGCTCTGGAAACATGTCTCTGAACAGAGGTTTCGGTGACAGGAAGCATAAAAAATAACAAGAGACACCTCTCAGGAGGCTGTGGAAGAAGGAAGGGAAGAAGCTTACCCCTCTCTGCTGACACCCAGCCATGGCCTTGGCCCTATTTCCTGACATGTAAGCCTATGCAGCCCTGCAGCTACCGGCAGCCAGTCAGTGGAAGATGACCACTCGCACCAAGAAAAGCATTTATTTCAGTTGTTTACTTCCTGCGCCATGGGTAAGGCTAACTAAAGGATAAAGTAGTTAAATGGAGAAAACAATCCCCTTTCCCTGCAACCACGTACTATTATCATTGCAGAGCTTGCAACTGCCACCAGAGAAATCCAGGCCGCCTCAGTCTACCCATCTCCATGGGCACAGCACGAAGAAAAAGCCCTTTCTCAACCAGAAACCACTACCCAGACACATTTGGCAAGGGGCTCTGCTTGAAAGGGACCATTTCTACCCAAGCAGCAGTTGGAAAAAATGAATCAACAGCAGAATGATCTCAAAGGCCATCCTATTGCTACAGCAGCCTTTTCACATAGGGTTTTGCTGGTCCTCTTGTAAGGAGGAAGCCTAATCTGGAAAGCTTGTCAAACTCCCCATCACATCAGATGAAGAGGTTATGTGTGCTGCATGGAAATACTCCAAGCATTTGGGGCTTGCGTCTGTTATTGAAGGAATTGAGTTTTCTGTGACCAAGGGCTTGTGTGGCAGCTATTGAAGGAATCCGTCTTCTCCACCTGGCTTACCTCAGGGAATCAGCTCCAGTTACCACACAACCTTGGCCTTTGCCAAGTTGAATAAGCTTAGTTTATTTATTGACTGTTGGGCTTTGGAAGAAAAATTCCACTAAAGTTTGTCTCATTCTTCAGCCATGCCAGTTCAACAGCAGATCCCGGTCCTGCTGTTAAAGACATGCCAATTCATGCGGCCATGTAGGCAGTGATGTGCATTGCATGCTGAATTTAGGACTACAGTCCAGGCATGCATTTAGTCTAGCTGCAATAGATACAAACCATATTCTAAGAAATAGACCAATTAAGCTGTAAAAAAATTTCATTTTCTCACTAACCAGACATGCCTCAGGCCTTATGGCTAAGATGAAAAGTACTTTTCCTTCCAACATTATGTTCTTCTAATAGAATCGTTAGACAAATTCAGCAAATATTCAGTTGTTAAACATCTGAGGAAAGCTTGCATTACTATTGGGGGGGGGGGGGACCAAAAAAAAAAAAAAAAAAAGAGCCCCAGGCCAAGCTTTTCTAGGACTAGAGAATTTTGGCACCAAATACATAACCCTATAAAAGAGCTCATGTTACAAGAAAGCATTTGACCTAAAACTCAGGCCACTATAAAACAGCATCCTCTATTAGGTACCCAATATGTGTATTCAGATGTGGAAAATTTTGGCTGTTCTTTAGTTGTGATCCAAGACTTTCCTCTCTGCAGAGAAACAGGTCTGCAAGGGTTAGGGAACATGCTGCCAGTATAGCCATAAGAAAGGATTTTTTTCAAGCACTGGCAGCCAGTGTTAACAGCAGCTCAGCTCCTGCAGCGAAGGGACACTTTACAGTGCCAGACCCCAATGAGACTGCATAAAGCAGGAGAAGGGGAGAGCACTGCCAAAGCCTGACTGGCAATAACGTTAATAAGGGCCAGTGAGCCCTCAGAGTGCTTCCAAGCATTACGCATTGGCTCTTGGAGACAGCAAGCTTCTATCAGACCTCAGAGAAGGGGAGTTCAAGTGAAAAGTAGAGGTAGGCAGAAAACTCAAGGAGCTTGGCAGCAGCTGAATCCTCTGATCAGAAACAGGCTATTATTATTATTATTAGTCAGCTGATGGGCAGACTAAGGGTAACAGCAAGGCTCAGAAGGCAATTCCTGAAAGGGAAAGATTCAGAGGGCTATTTTTCCCATTACATTCAAATGCTGCTTATAGACATTCAGTGAAGACTCCATCCTTCATGAAGGGACTTCATCCCATCACTGATTTTACTTGCTAGCATTTTTCTAACAGCACAAAAAATACACCCTAGTTCTGAATGTCAGGAGGCTTTCCATGCTCTCCTGCTTACCTCAGAATATAGTTGAAAGCACAACACATGAGTTCCAGTCTTCTCCTGCTTTGCCACTTTGCTATTTATCTTGTATTTTAGGCATGGCAGCTCTAAAAGGGTTCTTAGGGCCTCTGCTCACAACAATAATCCAAGCACTTTATTCCAGTGAATCCTTCAGCTGTAGGTTTCAAATAAGCATTACTAGGAATAATCTGCCATATTTCAGCATCCATCCTAAACTACTCCTCTGTTTTACCTTAGCTGCAATTCCATTAATAGTCTGGCTTGTGCTTTCAGGAAGATAACAAGAAGCCTGGATAAAGTTTTTTGGTTAAAATCTAAATTCACTTCAAGGTGTATGATTTATGATACCATTTTTGTGTCTAACTCTTTCAGTGGACCTATTAGATTTTTCAAGATATGCGGGTAAAAATGGGGAAAGTTATAAACTGCTTTTGCCCCTTCTGAGCAGGGCTGCCATGTCACTTACCCCAAGCCTGCCAGCAAATGAAATACTCAGAAAAAGCATTTGCATCAGTCCACCTGCAAGGAGCAGAAAGGAGCAGCTGGGTGTGCCAGGACGATACACATGCACAGGATCACACCAGCTCAGAAGCTGCTGATCAAACCATAACTTCCTCTAAATTTGCAGCATAGTGCCTGGCACAAGAGGTGAAAAACAACAGGCCACCTTTCTGTTAGCCTCAACCCTGCAACAACAGAAACAAGGAAATAATGAAGCTAGTAGAAATAAGGAAATGTACACTACTTTGTCAGACCATGCTGAGTAGGAGGGAAGGGTCGCTAAAACCTCATTAGCAACAAATTAGGTCTCAAAGAAGATACTAATACTTTAGAAGGAAGGGTGCCTGAAATGCCACCTGAGCAACAGCAACTCTGCAACCATATTCTCCTGCAGAATAGAAAGTGCCACCCTAGTGCCACCTCTTTTCCTAGAGAGGAAATAAAGGATCCCTCCACCTTGGATAGGAAGATAAAGACAGAGCCCAAAACGAGAAGGCTTCCAAGGAGAGGTTTCCAAAGCATGCTCAGTACCCAGTCTGGGAAGATTTAGTTCTTTCTCACTGACTCTCACAGTGCTACAAGAAAGTTACAGGAGACAAATCAGAGAATACTCTGTTCTTCGCTGGAAAAGAAGAAAGTGGTATTAGGTCAGGGGCAAGGGAACGAAAAAGTTCAGAGAGTAACGAACCGTTCTATGCAGTTTCACCAGTTTCAATTCAAAACCCATTGGTTGACTAGTACAGCGGCATTGCCAGATCCTGTTTCTCCTTTCAGTTTATTATCACCCAAGTTACTTCACGACAAACTAGTAGATATCCTGGGGACTACAATCTGAACCAGTGCCCTTTTCTGGCAACACGATGTTATTAATTGCAGGACAGTGATATGATCAACTTGCTTGCCATGCGTGTCTTCTCCAAACCACCACCTTGCTTAACAAGGCCACTTAATCTCCAGGAGTGCTCTTTGCCTCTACAGCTCAGAGAGGGACAGCTCCACCTTCTTCAAGAGGTAAGTGGGCATGAGCCTGTTGCCAATGTGAAAGAAGCTGCTGACGGAAAGAATAGATATGAGAGCAGACAAGGATCACAAAAAGGAATTCAGAGTTTTATTTCCAAAAAAGAGCAATGTAGTGTTGAAACAAAAATCAAGTTCAGTTAGTTTTCCTCTGATTTGAACAGCTACAAAAATAGATTCTACCCAAATCCATAAAGCCAGTTAACAGTACCATAACAAACAAAAACCAAAATTACTCATTCAGTTACCACATACAGCAGTCACAGGAATCTAGCATATATTATTTAATTTTTTTTAAAAGTAAATTTCTAAAATGTTTCCGTTAAAACTGAAATACCCATATGATTTTAAAAAATTGTACAAAAAATAATTTTAAACCAGTTGGAGGTAACAGTGTGCGTTTATTAAAATCCTGCACCAAGGCAGTAACATTTATAATTTAAAACCCAGCCCAGTAGAAAAGAGAAATGTGCAAACATTTAAAAGTTAGATGTACTCAGAGGCTTGTGGTGCATCAGACCTGGCGATCCACTTCTGTCCTAATGCAAGGCGGGCTCCAAGAGGAGATGTCTCTAATGAGGCACTAAAAGGGGAGGCAGAGACAGGCATGCATATGCATGCAAGTTGTAACTCGCTAGCCTGCGATGCAGGGAGCAGCGGTGCGCTCTCCCCAGGGACGGTTTGCCCAATCAGTAGTGTTATGGCACTCAATCCAATGCCAGAAAGTCCGTGATGAGTTCTGGTCAATCTGCTTTGGGATAAAAGAATGCAAAAGCCATTTTAGAAAACAGAAGTTGAAAGCTAATGAGTTGATATACTCAACAGATTATTGCTATGAGCTCTGGCTACTGCCCCAGATTGCTTTATGGTAAGGTTCAGAAGTAGGCAGGAGCCTTCAAAGGATTTTTAGCTCTTCCTTTAAGACTGATGCAGCATATTTACTCATGTAGCACATAAGGTGATGAACAGTACTAGTACATCACTCAGCCAGCAGCTTCCCATCCTGAAGATTCAGATCAGAGTTCTGCACTATCACAAACCATGTAAATAAGCTGAATTTTATACAGAAACTTCCTTCTACTTTCTGCTTGCTTTGGCTACTTCACTGGGCCTGAAATATCTTTAGCCTCACCTACCTCCTCCATTACTTAGTCCATGTCCTAATGGACTTCTTGCCAAATTTCTTTCTGCATAGCTCCTGCAATGACACAAGAAAAGATTCATTATTGTAGTGCAGTATCTTCCCATCCGCTCCCAGCTGCTGACAGAAGACCAGGATTAGGTAGAGTCCAGAGGAAGTGCGCAGAGCAGAGCATGTCAGGCAGTCACTTATCCTTATACACCAGCAGCTACCAATCCCACCAAGCTTCCTGCATCCGTTGCAAACAGTAGTCCTTTGCCTACACTTCCGTAGCCCCTGTCACCTGAACATCAGTATTCTAGGGAGACAAGATAAAGCCCCGCACCCACGGTGGTAGCTTAGCTCTATTGTATAGACAGAATGGGAGCAGAGATACTGAACACGTCCAAGTGACAGTGTCAAGCCAGGATTAAAACTCCAGAGTCCCATCCTCGGCCAACTAAGCCCATGTGGCCTGCCCTTAGATCAGTATGGGTTGACACAAATAGAAACCTGTATGCGAATACTCAGAGTCCTGTTCCTTTGGGATTTGGGAATGTGATCTCTCCTGCTTTTCGGAGAGAAAGAGACAAAGCATTATTCATTAAAAAATGTCAAGGGACATGTGAAAGAGAACCTGCCTCTCTCTTACTATTGCCCTTCGGTAGTTTGTGGGACACATACATGACCAGATTCCAGCACAAGGATCCCTGCCATCACAGTGGGCATCCCCCTGCTTACAATTAGAAATGCCCTCCCTTGCCAGTCCCACTCATTAGGAACAGAAGTTGGTTGATACTCACCCTCTGCCCCCCTCCAGAGTACTCTGGATCTCCTTCAGGACTTCTGGAAAGCAGAGGGTTAAAGCAGTGAGCCAAACCAGTGGAGATCCACTTTCAGGCAGCAGCCTAGCCACATTCCAGCTCCCCACTGAACAACCTTTAAAACCTGCCTCCCACAACACAGAGGTCAGACCTTATAAATATCATTGCCTCTTCAACAGTACCAGGTTTTTACTGAACAGGCTGGCATAAAGGACTGAAGCAGTCATTTGCCAGAGGAAATGCTGCCAGTCCCAGTGTACCAGAGCCTCAAAAGAACAGGCTGTTCCAGCTGTCATTTTACAAAAGTCCTATTGGAAAAGTAAAGATCCTCTTATCACAGCAGTGAATGCAGCTATGTGGAACAACCCCTGCCTGAAGGCATGACTATGTAACCAACCCCGCCACTTCTACCGATTCATGAAAACCCGGTATTTCTACCCATCTTGTGGAATTGCAGATCCCTTGGAACTGAATACTGGAACCCACAAATTTCCCAGCAGCTTTCTTCTTTTCCCACCCAGAAAGGCACCTGCCCTGTCAGTAGCAAGACTTCATCTCACTCACTTTCGTCATTGAGTAAGGCATGTTCCATCAGCCTCCCAGACTTCCTTTCTAAAAAAAAAAAAAAAAGAGTAGGAAAACAGCTGTTACCTAACAACATATTCCCCTTTTCATGGAAGATGTGCAGTTTTGGAAACCTACAATAGAACTGGATTTATTTCCCCATTAAGTACCTTTTGGCTTTACTGAATGCTTCACAACTAATCCTTAAAGCCTCTCACATACTAAATTGTATTTTCCAGCAGTACTAGTTTGGCTAACAGAAGATCTCATCTGTAATTTCAGACAGTATCTTCCCACAGCCTCTTCCTTCCAGCAGAAACTACATTTTATCCTTTCAAGGCAATCTTGCCACAAGCAACTTACTTTAGAGCTAGCAACTACTGTGTCCAGGCGGGTCACAATGTTTCCCTCATGTCTCTCCTTATTTTCCCCTTTATGAGGTAGAAAATATCAAGTGTAGCAATAGGAGCGATGTTTCAGGGTTTACACCTCACCGTACTACATTTAGTACAATTATTTTTTGCTTACCATCTTCTCCATAGTCTCCCGAATTCCTTCCTGATCCCCTAGAAAAAGAAAGGAGGCAGAAAGCAAACACTGACTTTGAGGCATGAGGATGCAGAGAATTCATGTATACTCTTGACAGCTATGAGAAGCTCCAGTTCATGCTAACTAAATGGTTTGTTGAGCAAGAATGTAGGAAGGGCTTCATCACATGGTGATGCAGAAGTCTGCAGGCACAAAAGAACACTTCCAAATTTTTGGAATAAAATTCCTATACTATCTCCATGAGTGTCAGATCTACTGTTCGCTGATGTTCCAAGAGGAGAGGAGGAACATTAGATTTCCCTTCACAGAGCAACAGTTCAACCTCATCAGTAACACACAGCCTCTGAAGCATGCAAGAGTCAGGTATCAGTCAGACACATCATTAAGGAACAAGTAAAGCAAGCCAGAGCTTACAGTTTATGGCTCTAGCTTAGGTTTACCAATTCCAGTGCTTCACTACTTTGTCCCACCAGCAAGGAGGAAAACAATCAGGGAGAAGGTTATATTCCTCATGCCGAACCATCTAGGAACATTGTTAACAAGAACCTCAAAGGGGTTTTTGGTGGTTTTTTGGTGTTTTGTTTTATTTGTTTGAAAGATGACATTCTTTATAAAATACAAAACTTTGTTGGAAACACTTGAGTGGATCTCACTACTCAGACACAGGCAGCGCGGCGCAAGAGTTTTACAGACTTTACCTGGATTTTCTTGCAGCATTCTCCATGACAGACTTGTTGTGCACATGATTGTTGCTTGTAACTTCTGGCATGTCCACAACACACCGGGGCTCCACTAACCATTTGGTAGAAAGGGAAAACCTCTCAAACTCCGACGGTGAGATCAGATAGAAACCTGCAGATGATTGGGAATTTGTAAGCAAGTCTCAAGTCCAAGAATACAGTTCCAGGACTAGAGGAGATACAAAAAAAAGAACATATCTAAGCATCCTCTACATTTGGCAAAAAGGGCTTGCATTTCCTCCTATATAAATGAGGAGGAATCATTGAGGAAGATATTACCCCAGTTTCCCAAGGATTGATTAGCCTAGAGACTGGGCAATTTAAGATTATGCTGAGAGGTAACTGTATTGTCCTGTGCTGACACTTATGAAAAGCACCATAGAAAGTTGTAAAACCTGAACTGCAAAGCAGAGATCCACCTTCAGCAGCCATAGGATGTTGGATCCCAGTTTTGCAATTTGAGTGTTGAGCTACAGGCATGTATAGGAAGCACAATGCAACCGTTTCCCCAGTGCCTGCTGCTTAGAGACCCATTCTCTTGACTCCAGACAAGAGGAGGGTGGCCAGATGGAAGCTACTTATGGGGCACACGCAACCTGTTAGCTGAAACCACTGTATTCATTAACAGTAATGGAATAAACTAACTTCTGCTTCTCCTAATTCACATGTCAGTACCTGTTGGCAACTGGTACTGGCCAGAAACATATAATGCACATATTTACATAATAGTCACATGTATACACAGCCAGTTCTAAACACTAAGCCCTATAATCCCTTTTCCATTGTCTCAAACACCCAACAGAGGTAGATAATTTTGAAGCAGCACACCTTACCTTGGCCATATTTGGTGAAGACGCAGGATGCAATGCCGCTCACATCCTCTTTGCGGATGCAAGGGTAGCGGATCTGTAACTTGAGGAAAGGCAGTGAGATAATCTGGATGTCTCCCAGGTTAGTCAGGACAGCCAGGTCATTTTCACTGTAATCGTCAGTCTTGCAGCTGCCAAAGTTTGCAACCGTCACCTTTCGTACCCTACAGCCTTCCAGGGCCGTCAGCTTGAGCTTCAGTTTGGAGCTAACCTTGGGTAATGTGAATACCTGTCAACAGAAACAAGACACTGACATCTCTTTCCTGCACAATGGCAGCAGCCGCACCCCAGGACATCTGCTGCTCCCTCCTCTAACAATGCTTTCATTCACAGTGAATACACACAGGTGTAATTTGAGCCAACCTGGCTCCCTGCTCATGGGGCAAGAAGTAATCAGCCACAGTCAGTGTTAGAACCTATTTCTGTTCTGACATCAAGCAGTTTTACCCTTCAGGCTGCAAACTACATTTCTCCCCTAGTTCTTTCAAAACCCATCCATATTTGGCTACAAATTACTACAGAAGGAGAACAGGGTTTACACTGTGTGCTCTTCCACATTAAAAAGTCACGGCCAGCCAACAGAAAGCTACTTCCAGTCATCTCTTTTATGCTGACTAGTTAGTGTGCAGAACAAGCAGCTTTTCAGTTGCTTCATAGAAATGCCTACCAATTCCTGCTTCTGTACTAACCACAGCAAAAGTTCTTTCCCAGATGCAGAAGCAGCCTTGTCCAAAGAGTATAATGTAATATAGGAATACAATATCTATGTTTAGCATGTGCATCACTATGCTGAACATCCAATTTGTCAGCACGCATCTGATTTATGGACTGCACCAAACCAAAACACTGTCCCAGGGGTATCAGGCACAGAAGAATAAGCACTCCCAACAGTTATCTTTCCACTGAGCACTGCTCAGCGCTTTAGCAGAGTTTATGCACAGTCCATATGCACCTCCTGGGTGATACTTACCTTAAATTGCTCTTCAGACACCACCAACAGTTGATGGCTGCCTTGCATATCAGGACTCTTAGAAAGGTCATGTGCTACTTCTAGAGGTTCTGGGAGGGGAGTGCTGCGTCCATCCAAGACAAGTATACCCACAACAGGAGCCCGGTGCATTAGCTGAATCTCTTTGGCTAGACAAGCCAGTTAAGGAGGAAAATAAACAGAAAAACCAAACAGGAGTCTAGTCAGAGACACTGTGTTAGAACCTCACTCACACCCTCTCAGAGACGGAGACCTATACAATATGGCTATAAAAACCCTGCCTAAAAAGATTTAGTAGTTAAAGGATATTTGGACTGAACTGATTCATGTTAAACAGTAACTATTATTACATAAAGATAACAGGTCCAGCTGTCAGAATAAGGTACATGTGCACTGGGGCTTGACAGTAAACTTCAAGGACAGCTAATGCAAGCTTAAATTTCTGAAGTTATTTGGAAATGAAGCCAAGGCACATCAAGCAGTGCTGAAGCTCACTTGAGTCCAGTTGCTGCAGTGAGCATCGCTTAGCTCAGACACTGCTACATTTAGCTCCACTCTCACTGCTAAAAAGCAGTAATTGAGCTATCTTGCTTTTCTGTATGTAACTCTTAGTTACATGAGTGATAGCTCAGATCCATCAGGACCTTGCTTTCACAAGGCATACTTACCCTGCTCTGCCCTGACAGGTTCATCCATCCTCCTCTCTGCTGGAGGAACACGTAAACAGAAGGCATAGACTGTACCTCCATTGGTGCCTGCCCACAAGGATGGGCAGTGGCGGGAGCCTGGAGCAACAAGAAGGCTCATGAGCAAGGCACCATCTGTGACATCCTTGGATAACTGCTTTCCACTAGCTATACGCATCCTCCCTCTGTTTACATCCTAAATATCTTTATATTAGGACAGATATACCAGGGAAACTACAGGTTCTTAGCAATCCTCTTCCTAAAACATGTTTATCAGTAGCCCTGATAAAGGACATGGCATGCGAGTAAAGGGAACAGAGCGCTGTTTCTATCCAACACCACAATTGCTGTGGTTTTCACATATTTATATCACATATGAGCAGAGTAAACTTGTGCATGATATCAGTTGGGGCTCTGATGCACAACCAGCCACCAGCATCACCAAAATTAAAAGACTCTGCTGGGGACAGGCGTGAACTTTAGAGTAATGAGACAAGGGAAAGCTTATACTAAAAAGTCAGATGTCATTCCAGCACATTGGAAAACCATACATAAAGGCTGCATCTAAAGATGAACTACTACTTGTCTTAGATTAGCCAGCAGCCAGAATGGCTAAACAACAATTCTGCGTGACAACATATGCTCTTGTTCTATATTAGTTTTTCAGCACAGCACAAAGTAGGACACAGGAGGTGCCGAATTTTCCTGGCAGTAAATCCTAATACATTCCTTGGCAGGAGGAGGAAAAACTCATTTGGAAGAAAGGAGAGACGTTTTTTTCTACTCACTGTCTCTCAAGAAGGTATCGGCAAAATACAAGGTGCGCACAAAGCCGGTGAAAGAGTCTTCTGCAGACCGGGCTTCAATCTTCCGCTGGACTGGAGCCAGTTCCATTTCCTGCAATGCATCTTGGTCAAATTTGGCATTTGCTTCTCGCACCTTCAAAGATAAGGAGACATTTTGTCAGTCAGTCAAAGACATAAGGGAGAGAGATAGTAAAAGAGGCAGCAACAGAAAGGGAAAGCACCATCATACCAGTGAACAGGTATATTCTGCATCATATGTTCAATTATAGACAGTAAGTTTTCTCTAAAAAGTGACTATTTTATCTAACAGATAGCAGCACCAGAACTTGCCATTTTCACCCTTATACCAGTAGCTACTGATACCATAGCAGGACCGCAGATCACCTCCTGCTCAAGGCAGGACTCTGCATTCTCCAAGCTGTAAACAGACAGGACCCCAAAAAGGTGGACCCCTCACCTCTGAGGCATTTCCACTACCTCCTCGTCGCTTCCTACTGGACACACGGCTTCTTCTGATCCGCCTGAATGACTGACGGAGGGACTTCTTCAGGGATTTCACCCTAGAGAGTGGGCCTTCTAAAGCCAATTGGTCACTGGGATGCAGCGTACACCTGAAAGAGGGA